>NC_056725.1:474620616-474680616 GCF_019279795.1 Protopterus annectens | reverse complement strand
GCAAGTATCTGGACATTACATCTCACTAGGTAAGTACACTAAGCTGCTAGGCATGTAACCAAGCACTGTGCAACCTACAGGCAGACCAGCTCAACACTAGCCTACATTTCCTATGGGGGAATGCACATGTACCTGCATATATAGCAGGCTCTACAGGCATGCCACAGCACAGAGTAACATACACCTGTGTGAAAGCGCATAACCACAACCAGTGTGAACACAGCCACAGCCACATATGGTATGCTAGCATATTATTACAGTATATGGACTATCTGTTCAACACCAACCTCATATGTGCCACTCACACACTAACCCTACATATACTGGGCTGCTACACAATATGGTCCAATGCCTGTATGTCATATGGGACATGTGCGTGCATGGCCTTACAAACATGTAAGCTGATAGGGTAACATACAGTGGAGCAGCATGTAACATCAGATAGAACAGGACCAAGAACAATGACATCTACCACAGTCTGTACACAGGCCAAGGTACATATTAGCAATACACACACTACACACTACCGACAATCACCATAAGTACACAGACCTCAGTACTGTACACACAGCCACAGAATGTCCAGTATATGTCATCGAATATAACCCCTACTATACATAACATGTGTAGCAGTTTGATAGCTCACTGGCTTGTTATCAGATATGATGTCGCTAATTATGGTGTACAGCGCATATGCACCCCTTACTGCATGACATATGTACAAAGATTGACAGGAATGTGGCTGGAGGCACATACACAGGGCCAATATTGACATGTTGCTGTGATAACCTAATGCATTTACTGTTGTAACAGGGTTTGTTGCAACATATGTCCTATGAGGGATATGAAGTCAATAACTCTCACGGCTGTCACCATTTACAGACTGCAATCCTCACACTACCTTCTGCAGTTCACAGATAGATACTCTGTGGGTAACACCTGAAACAAAAGGCACCACACACTGGCCAGTCTGCAGATGACCCTACAGATGGGTGTTCCCTCATAAACCTAGCACTGACATAGCAGGTATGAAAACATGTGGGACAGCCATATCTACACACACGCTGTTAAACCAACATTACTCCAAATGCAGTATAGCAGTATTTACAGTCAGTAGTCAGGTCAGGCACATCCCTTCCTGTGTGTTGGCCTGTTTCCACAGTGTAAGTTGTTAGAGGTAAATTCCCAATCCATCTGAGATGCTGTTTGCCAAACAACAGATCGGGTTCCTGCTCACAGTGAATGAAAGTCCCAACACCAACATGATGTTCCTAGATATTGGTGTGTGTTTCCATGCAATTGGCTATGGGAATGTTACCACAGCTGCTCCACATGCAATCAGCTAGAGGAGGGCTGCAATTCATGCAGAGGCCATCAGCTGATCCAAAACATCACTTAAAATACATATGCTGCTGCCTAAGCAAAGCGGATATAAGTCTCCACATCCACCAGAGAGGGAGTGAGAGAGGCAGACAGAGGCACAGATAAGCCAGGGAGGGTGGGGAGAGTAAAACCTAAGCATGTTTGTGTCACATACCTACCAGTACAGGGTATCAAACCACTAACAACTATTTAGTGTTATCATATGTCCATGCAGTTATTAGATGTGCCACATAGTTTTCATGTTGGGGAGCCCTCAGAACATATATGTGATGGTGAGTGACATCTGCAACAGGGATATGGTAGCTATGTGATAGGTGTAGTACACATGTCTGTCTGCATAAACAGGTGTCAGTGTCAACACAGCCACACTCTCACAGGGACACATACACATGGACACACTTGGCAGGGCCAGGAATAGAACTCATCACTAGTGGGATTGCCACAACACAGTACTGTGCAGGTGTCACATGCAATACAAGGGTCATACAGAGGTTATATGTGCAAAGGGTATGTGGAGGTGTCTGACATCAGACAACATGCTTCAGTATGCCAGTGGGGGTTGTAGTGAGTGTGAATGTGGTCATACGCATCATACAACACACAGACATGGATGCCAGTACTGAATGCATGGGTGCACTGCTTCACAGGTGTGTTGTGGTCGATGGTGCCAAATGGTTATACAAGGCTAGGTGATGGGTATACCTTGGCATCATGCCACATGACAATGGTCTGCATTGTGGCTCAGGGGTGTAGTGTCTGGAGTTGTTCACACAGGTGGGTATTGTATTCACCATCCAGTCACCTGGGTGACTATTGCGCATGGCCAATGCTGTGCACTGCTTGCCATGTATGTATTCCTTAGTCCATGATATGGACAGTGTCAGGGATGTGCACACCTCCCACATGCATGTACAGTGACATGTGGAACTGTACCTGGGATGTCTGGCCCATGTTGTGTATACAAATTGTTATCATCAGATGTGCCAGTCCTGGCCTCATGTGGCAGGAACTGTTAATGGACAGCAGGTTGACCCTGCACACACATTGATAGCATGATACCGGTATTCCCTGGTGTTAGTGGCATTTGTCCATGCAGGGCTTGTGTTTCAGGCATGGTATGTCATTTGTGTGTCACATTTGATGGCACCACAGGTGTTGCAGGTGTCCCGTGGGGAACATGGGGGAGGTGCACTGTCAGCATGTGCATGCCTATTGGACTGATGGACAGGGTGTCATGCCCTCTGTAGCCCACTGCAATCACACCATGGTTACTATCAGTGGGTAATATGCAGGGCACTACCAACATAGCGGCTGTTGCCTAAGCATGTGTGTGTGTATGAGACATGGGTTGAGAGTGTCCCCCTGGGTAATACAAGCATTGCTAACATTGTTCAGCTGGCATTGATGTCACATTTATGGGTATGGATTTGCACTCAATTCTCTTGGCTATTTCACATCTGTTATCCCTGTATGGTGGACATTGTGATATATACTTGGCCCACCATATAAGAAGTTTGCAAAACCCACTCCACATTGAGTCCAGTTGTTACGCACCCCCCACCACCTAGGATATGAATAACAAACACAGACGTGCACAAACACACACCTGTCATGTCTGGGATTAGAACTCTTACCTAACTAGTATATTACATTACAGCACTTCACCAATACAGGATGCGCCACAGAGATTTCTGGAGTACTTCTTCCCCAAAGGTGTATTTCACAGTGAATGACATCAGCAGGATTGCCAAAGTAGGGCATTTGAATTGTACTGAGTGTGACTAGCCTAAAATGCATTGCTCCCTACACAGACTCAGAAACACACACAAAACATCTACAACTGCCATGTGTGGGATTAGAACCCCTACCAGAGTTCTATATCACACTACAGCATAATGCTGTTATAAGTCACACCATGGAGATTGCTGGGGTACCCCTTCCCCATAGGAGTATTTCAAAGTGAATGACATCAGCAGGATTGCCAAAGTAGGGCATTTGAATTGTATTGAGTGTGACTAGCCTAAAATGCATTGCTCCCTACACAGACTCAGGAACACACACAAAACATCTACAACTGCCATGTGTGGGAATAGAACCCCTACCAGAGTTCTATATCACACTACAGCATAATGCTGTTATAAGGTGCACCATGGAGATTGCTGGAGTACCCCTTCCCCAAAGGTGTATTTCAAAGTATATGACGTCAGCAGGATTGCCAAAGTAGGGCATTTGAATTGTATTGAGTGTGACTAGCCTAAAATGCATTGCTCCCTACACAGGCATAGAAACACACACAAAACATCTATAACTCCCATGTGTGGGACTATAACCCCAACTAGAGTTCTATATCACACTACAGCATGATGCTTTTATGGGGCGCACCATAAAGATTGCTGGAGTGCCCCTTCCCCAAAGGTGTATTTCACAGTGAATGACATCAACAGGATTGCCAATGTAGGGCATTTGAATTCTACTGAGTGTGACTAGCCCAAAATGTATTGCTCCCTACACAGACATAAAAACACACACAAAACATTCACAACTGCCATGTTAGGGAAAAGAACCCCTATAATGCACTACAGCATAATGCTGTTATAGGACACACCACAGGGGTTGCTGAAGTGCCCCTTCCCCAAAGTTTTTTTTCACAGTGAATGACATCAGAAGGATTGCCAATGTAGGGTATTTGATTTGTACTGAGTGTGACTAGCCTAAAATGCATTGCTCCCTATACAAGAATATAAGCACATACAAAACATCCATAACTGCCATGTGTGGGAATAGAACCTCTACCAAAGTACTATATCATACTACAGCATGATGCTGTTATAGGATGCACCATGGGGATTGCTGGAGTGCCTCTTCCCCAAAGGTGTATTTCACAGTGAATGGCATCAGTAGGATTGCCAAAGTAGGGCATTTGAATTGTATTGAGTGTGACTAGCCTAAAATGCAATGCTCCCTGCACAGACATAGAAACACACACAACAGCCATCTGAGGAAGTAGAACCCCTACCAGAGTTCTACATCACACTAGAGCATGATGCTGTTACAGGACACACCACAGGGACTGCTGGAGTGTCCCTTCCCCAAAGGTGTATTTCACAGTGAATGACATCAGCAGGATTGCCACAGTAGGGAATTTGAATTGTACTGAGTCTGACTAGCCTAAAATGCAATGCTCCCTACACAGACATACAAACACACACACTCACCATGTGAAGGAAAAAAAGCCCTGCCAGAGTTCTATGTCACACTTAGCATGATGCGGTTATAGGACACACCACAGGGATTGCTGGAGTGCACCTTCCCCAAAGGTGTATTTCACAGTAAATGACATCAGCAGGATTGCCAAAGTAGGGCATTTGAATTGTACTGAGTGTGACTAGCCTAAAATGCATTGCTCCCTACACAGACATAGAAACACACACAAAACATCCACAACTGCCATGTGTGGGAACAGAACACATACCAGAGCTATGTTTCACAGTATAACATGATGCAGTTATAGGATGCACCATGGGGATTACTGGAATGTCCCTTCCCCAAAGGTGTATTTCACAGTGAATGACACCAGCAAGTAGGGCATTTGAATTGTACTGTGACTAGCCAAAAATGCATTGCTCTCTCTACACACACACACAGAAACAATTGCCAAGTATGGGATTAGAGCTCCTGCTTCTTGTATCACACTACAGCTGTACTCGGTTATGTGACACACTATAGAGATTATTGGGCTACGATCTTCCCAGAGGTGTATTTCAAGGTGAATGACATTAGCAACCTTGTCAAAGTTGAGCATTTGAATTGTAGAGAGTGTGAGTAGCCTAAAAGGGATTGTTCTCTATACAGACAGGGACAGCCACACACACACACTTGCCAAGTCTGGGATTGGAACTCCTACCTAATTATTGTATCACACTACAGCAGTACACAGTTATGGGACATGCTACAGAGGTTACTGAGTTGCAACCTTCCCAGGGGTGTATTTCAAGGTGGATGACATCAGCAGCCTTGCCAAAGTAGGACATTTGAATTGTAGGCAGCGTGAGTAGCCTAAAAGGCATTGCTGTCAACACAGACAGGAACAGACACAGACTTGCCAAGTCTGGGATTAGATCTCCTACCTAACTATTTTATCATGCTACAACAGTATGCAGTTATGGGACATGCTACGGAGGTTACTGGGCTATACCCTTCCCAGAGGTGTATTTCTAGGTGGATGACATCAGCAGCCTTAACAAAGTAGAACTTTTGAATTGTAGGGAGTGTGACTACCCTAAAAAGCATGGCTCTCTATAGAGATAGACACACACACATACACACACACACACACACACACACACACACACACACACACACACACACACACACACACACACACACACACACACACTTGCCATGTCTGGGATTGGAACTTGTCCCTAACTAGTTTATCACACTACAGCAGTATACAGTTATAGGGCATATCACAGAGATTACTGGGCTACACCTTTCCCAAAGGTGTATTTCACAGTGGATGGCCTCAGCAGGCTTGTCATAGTAGGGCTATGGGGAGGACAGTGTGTGCGCATGGGCCATACCCATTCATCTAGAGGTTGACACACCACATGTGAGCACACGCAGGGTCATATTTCGCAGGTACATGTATACAGCTGCTAGATGACTACTTCCTTCTACAGTCATGTTGCACAGCTAGTACATGCACCACATAGTCTGTAATGCTGACAGATACTGGCGGCTAGTATCTACAGTGAGTGACATCTGCACCTCATGTGGTTGTGGCCCTTTGGCTGTGTGCTTGGTGGGACAGGCCTGGATGGCTCCTTGTCACAGTCACCCTCTTCCACACATCTATGTATGACTACATTTGGCTTATTATAGTGTGTTGTCCTTAGATACATGTCTGTATTCCTATCCATTGTGTGTGCAAAGCATGAGTGGTGAATACTAAGGAGTGTCTGCACTAACATCTGTGTCTGCCAGATATGCCTGGTCCACTGGTGTTCGTAGACATGGCCTTCATTTGTTTAAATATGTGAGCATGTTCAGTATGACCTTTCAGTATGTTCATGACTGACATTGCCTTCATTTCTCTAAATTTCTCTAAGTGTGTGAGCATGCCCAGTATGCCCGTCTGTACTGAATGTGTGGATTGAGTCCAGGTAGTTTGTACTGCAGTGCAGAGCTGTGTGCTGTACACCTACATGTAGCATACTGTTTCTGCAGGGTATCCGTCAATCATTTGGCAATATGGGAACAAACTGTGCACGGGATAGTGTGTACTGTAAGTGATTGTGTCTGCGCTGCTTCAGCTGCATGGTGCTGCTGTTAGCAGAGATATTCAGACGTGTACTGTTATACAGAGTGATGTTTTCTGTCCTCATGTAATGTCAGGTGGAATTCTTGCTCACAGTGATGTTTTGGGGGACAAGGGTGACTGCGGCTGTGTCCAGTATTGTGGGCAGACACCTACGTATTCATAGTAAGTTATGTCATTCTGGAGGGGGAGCTGCAGACACTTGGTGCTGGGTTTGTGTATCTGGTTCAGCACCTTGATACAGTACTGACGGATCCCATACTTGTATGCCCATCAGCCTGACAGTATGGGCTTATCTTGCTCTGGCAATGACTCACAGCTGTACAGATTCACACAGGTCAACCAGAGGCAGGGGCCATGGGTCAGGACATTGTGGTGTACGGGCAAGTGTGTAGCCACCCATGTATATGTTTGCAGCCAGGGATAGTGTGTGCACACAGCTTGGTGTCCGACTCTGCAAATTCCATGCTGCCCATGACCCCCCTGTTATTCTATCCTCTTCCATACATTATGCATACTTTCTCTGATACTTTCCCTAAGAGTATTGCCCCATCACAGGTGTGTGTTAGTGTTGGTCCACAGTTCATGCAGTGGGACATGGTGGACATGTTACTGTAGTTTGGCCACATGGCCTTTCATATGGCTTATGTGGAGTGTGTTATGTTGTTATTTGGGTGTCTGTGACATAACATGCATTGACAGTACATGTGAGGCACAGGCCATTGGCAGATGCCTGTGAGGCATTAGGTGTTGCTGCATGCCAGATGTGGCAGGTCGTTGCATTCTGTCAGTCCTACAGTCCCAGACCACCATACAGTATATTCCCCTGGGGAGACAGGGTAGGTGTGATAGGTGTTCATGCCGATACCTCCTAACAGTCTTGCTGAAGTGGTGTGGATGCTGGCAGGGTGCTACCTACAGCTAGGGATGCACCTGCATGGGACACCTGCACTGCATGCTGCAGTCTTCTGCTATTGCCATATACAGGTGGGGTCTTACTGTATCCATTCCCCACAGCAGGGATATGACCAGAGAGGTGCCTGTGGGTGGTGTCTGCATGAGCTGTGTGCATGTGTGCCATGGACACTACTTGCATCTGACACACAGATATGCATTGAGTATTCCAGTTATGCTTGCATGTGCAGGTACATCAGCTGTTTCCCAGTACATCAGTCCTACTTCCTTTGTGATCTGCGAGTGTTTGGGCAGACAACACCAGTATCCCCTACTACAGGACCAAATAATGTGATGCATACCTGTATGTACTTTTCCAAGGGTGTGTCCATTTTACAGTGACACAATATATACTGTAGGTCTGGGGTACTTTCCCCTGTGTACTGCTTGTATATCTAGACCAACAGCCATGCCATGTCAGTCTTTCAGATGGTGACACATATTACCACCATACATTTGCAATGGCTTACTGCTAGCTTGAATTATACTGATGAGTATTGTGTATGGCACTGCAGTTGTGAGGAATTGTCCCTGTCATCAGCGGTAGTGGGCAATGGCCACCAGAATTATCTCAACATGCATACATACCAACCACTCTCACACAATATGGGACACACACCAACCTAACACACACATACCTGCATATTGTGCAGATGCTACAACCTATCCTGCTACCTTGGCCACCTCTGTGCATCTGTGCTCCACTGGTATTAGACTTACACATACATGTTACTACATTTCTACATAGGGTTGTGGGGGGGGCACACCTGTCTGTTACGACGTGTGTACATCACATTGGGGGGGCACACCAGACCATTATTACATAATTATGTAGGGTTGGGGGGAGCACACCTGACTGTTTCTGCATTCCTACACAGGATTGAAGGGGCACACCTGACTATTTCTCCATAGCTACACAAGATTGGGGGGCACACCTGACTGTTACTATATTTCTACGTAGGATGGGGGGGGCACACCTGACTATTTCTATATTTCTACACAGGATTAAGGGGGGGCCACACCTGACTGTTATAACATTACTACGTAGGATGGGGGGGGGCACAACTGACACTTGTACACAATTGCTATGACTGTACTGGTATGTCAGGTACTCCATTTCATTCTGTATTCTAACCTATCCTGCTGACTAGTGGCATACCAGTGTACTACAGATCTTAGCTTTGATTTATCTACATATTAGTTTCTGACTTCCTAGAACTAACGTCCTACTTCCTAACCTGCTGCAGTCTGTCTGTGTAGGCCTGGGGGGATGTGGAAGCCATAGCACAGCCTTTGTTTGTGTTTGTCTACACCTGTCCTGCTGGCTGTGACTGTTGTTGGGTATGTGAACCCCCCTGACTGGCATGTGTGAGTCACTTACATTATGGGTGTCCCAGTATTGTGGGTGGTGCTGCAGGGCTGCCTATGTCGGATGCACAATATACACTCCCTACACATGGTTGAGCACAGGTAGTGTCATGTTTGGCATCCCTTTTACTGTATGTGAGAGTCAGAGAGAGGTGTTATTTCCTGGGTCCCTCCTGTGTCAGTGTATGTCCTATGCAATGCCTCGTTGCCAAGGCCAGGGGATACTGGGCATGCCTCCTTCTGCCTACTGGGGCAGGCTCAAGTTTTTCCTCCTCCAAGTCACTCTGTGCCTGTGCAGGCCTTGGCAATGGTGGGAGCTGTGTGGCTCTGCCCCATGCTGTTCCTGCTACAGCTGTTTCCGCAGGATCATATTGTGTAGCAGGCACATACAATGACAATTTGGGTACATGTAGCTGGTGAGTGCTGCAAGGCTCCACATGATGTGTCCAGGCACTGGAACTGTGAGTTGAGCATCCCAAACACATGCTCTAGTAGAATTCTGGTCAGTGCGTGTGCCTCATTATGGAGTTCTTGTTCGGGGGTGTGTGCATTTCTGATGGGTGTCATCAGCCATAGCTCCAGTGCATTTCCAGCATCCCCCACTTGGTGACTGTGAGGGATGTCCTGATTGGCAAATCTCTGGTACAGCTGCATCAGATGCCAGATGTGGGAATCATGATAGCTTCCAGGGCAGCCAGCACACACATTCATTATTATGCCCTGGGCATTGCACATGACCTGGCAGCTGATAAAGGGGAAGCCCTTGTGGTTGATGTAGTCCCTACTCCGCTCACTGGATGGTGCTTTGATGCATATGAGAGTGCAGTCTATAGCACCCACTACCTCAGGGTATTCTGCTATTTGGTGGAACAGTTACATGCTGCTGGCCAATGCCTCACGTTTATTGGGGAAATATACATGCTCACCGACATGTGTTGGCATGGCATCCAGAAACTGGTGGAGTATCCTGGATGCTGATGCCTGTGAGATCCCCATCATATCCCCATTTGGCCTTTGGAAGGTACCTGTAGCTATTATTCTTAGGCCTACACATACTTTGGTATCCACTGGGATGGGTTCCCCTCTGTTAGTTCTGTGTATCAGGCATCGCCAGCACAGCTTAACAATTTGCTGTACGAGGTCCCTGTCCACCCTATAGCGCTTCACTATCTCCAGCTCATGTAGACCCTGGTAGGTTACCCTGGGTCTGTACACTCTTCTCCATCTCCTCACTGTGGGTTGGTCGACAACATTCACATCCTCACCACCATCAGCCTCTTCCACAAGTTGTTGTATGACAGCTATTGCTGCCCCTATCGTTTTGTTGTTTTGTTTGTTAAAAGTTCCCTGCTTGTATACACCGGTGGTGTAGAATGTGGAAAAACCAGAGGGGAAGGTGTTTGCATAGTTTATAATAGTGCTCTGGGCTGGGCTGGTCTACTGCCTGTATAATTGGCTGATTCTGATACATTTCACCTTCCCAACTATGCTAGTTCTCCTAGATTACCTTCCTACTGCTGTTTTCCCTTCCCATTGCCTTCCTGTTTAAGCACGGGGCATGCCTCACAAACAGAGTGCTCAGATGTGCACAGAGCTGCTATTTCCTGGTTTAAATTTTCTTTTATACCTTTTAAACCCAGTGCGCGGCTCACCCACCCACTTAGGCAATATAAAGAGTGCTAGGCAGCCTCAGACACACCCCCTTGCTTAGCTGTGCTTAGCTAAGAGCATACCTGAGCTACAGGGCTCCAATCAACTTATAGTATGTCTGACCCCCCCCCCCCCCCCCACCATGATGTCAGCTAACTCCTAGGCTTGCACCGAGCTATTCCTACTCTTACACTGTTGGGACCTGACTAGCATGCTGGGGAAAACTGGGATTCACTATCATTCCCCTTAGAAATCATCACTCACTGGCCATGTTGTCGTTTGCCTGCCATTGACTTTCATGGCAGAATAGTGATTTTAGTTAGAATGTTTATTTTAGGTTTATTTTCTTATTTCCCCCTGATCCTGTTTGTGTGTCACTGCCCTACGCTTAAACAGCCGAGACTGGCTAAAAAAAAATAAATCCAAGATAAAGAACAGTCCCCCTGACAGGCAAACACTCCTTCCAAAAATATATGGAAATAAATGATGAATGAGTCAGTTATGGAAGAAGTGAAGCTAGGCAGTCCACAGATATGTCGCTCTGGATAAACATAGCTTCTTCAGGTCACTTTAAAGTGACCTGAAGAAGCTGTTTAAAGCGCTGTCCGCTGTAATAAATTGTTTTGTGTGAATGCTTGTTTGATCTATTCATCTTGGATTTATCCAGAGCGACATATCTGTGGACTGCCTAGCTTCACTTCTTCCATAACTGACTCATTCATAGAAAAAATAAAAGTTGATTTTTTTTTCTTTTTTAAGCTGCTTGAAATGCCAATGGCTTCATACTTGGCCATTGGCATGCTTCCTGACTGATACTATTTGGAGCTGTCACGGCTCCGTTTTAGATTTTGCAGAAATGTACTTGGTTATTAACCGAGTACATTTCTGCAGATTACACTAGTCCTGCATGGCTGGTTTCAAGCTTCCTGGATTGCAAATTCACCTAATTTGCATGGATTTCTCCTGCAAATGGGGTGATTTGCATACAGGGGCTTAGTCTTTGCAGGACTAGTGCAGGAGCACTTGTGCACGCCCTTGCAGGCTATTCCTGGATCACACAGTAGTCATATTGCCTGCTAAAGCTCCTGCACTAATCCTGCACACTGTGCAAGGCTTGCAGAATCCAGGGGAATGTCTCTTTATGTGATATTGCAGCTGTAGTGAATAGTCTTGAATTGGCTTAATTTCAGCCTTCTCCTAATTTCAACCTTCTCTATAACTGCAAGTTACTAACCAAAGCTCTAAACTTTCAAAGCAGAAAACTTGTGAAAAAACTAAAAGGTGGACTATTTCCTTGAAAATCTGATGAGCTTTCTGTTTTTTAAATGGTTACACAGTATCCACTCAAGAGTGAAAACATTTATAAAAAAGTTAACTAGATTGATGCTTACAGCCCTTTCTTTTAGCCCGTAAAGTCTCAGTCTCTAATGTGACCTGCAATTTTCAATGTCAACAAAGGTCCATATACTTTTCCTGAGGTTTAATGCTTGATGAAATTAAATTATGTATTGCTTGTGCTGCTCCACTGTTTTCAAATAAACCAATTTCATTTAGAACTGCAGTTCCTGACATTGTTGCTCTATTTATGCATGTCAGATGGTTTGCATAGTTTCCATAACAGCTTTTAGTATCTCTGCCGTAGCAGAATGTGTGTCTTGCAGCTCTTTAATTTCTGCTTCCACTTTCATCTTGTGATGTGAAGCCTGCAGGAGCCTATAACTGCATGTAGCTCATGCAGCAATTCATTAAAGCCATTGAGCCACACCTATGGGGTGTGTAAATTACCCACCATGGGAAGCATAACATTTAACACACAGTGGTGTCCATTAACTGACACAAAATTGCTTCCTAAAGAGGAAGCCATATGAGCTCTTGATCTATTTGGCCTTTATTTTAGCAGTTATCATAGTCCATACGTTTCACAGATGATAACATCGTATTGAAGCTTGAGGGGCTATTAAATGAATATGATTAATGATTTATTTTATAACACCAAGAGTCTGAGAAGAGGAAATTAAACTCTCTCTCTCTCTCTCTCTCTCTCTCTATATATATATATATATATATATATATATATATATATATATATATCTGTTTCGAAATGCATAACCCCAGTCTTTCCCACTTCTGCACATTGGGTTGTGGTGCCACATAAACAGTGACCATCATCTAGAGCCTATGTTCACACTGCCTGGTAGCAAGTCATTCTGCTGGTGTTCTTCTGTACCACACACATGCACACACACTCACACCTATGGCCATGTTAGAGTGCCCAGTTATCATCATCATAAATCAACAACCCTCCTTTTTTCCAATTTTCTATGCGGTTTGGGTGTTGTGTCAACTGGTGCCACTCTCCTACCTCCTTCAGTAGCCATGCCTGACTGTTATGGGTCTTTTCTCAACACAATCCAACGATCTCTTTGCTGGACCCCCTCATTTTCCCTTGCCTTTTTCCTGAATGTCCCAAATTTCCTTTACCAGATTGTCTTCTTTCCTGTACATGTGTGTGGGCTACTGTAATCTGTTCTCTTTGAGTTTCTCTGCAATTGGAGCTACTTTGGTTTCTACTCTAATGTTTTCATCTCTTCATTTGTCCCACCATGTGAATCCTCCCATCATTCTCAGGCACTTTATCTTAATCACCTTTCGCTTCCTCAACCATATTTCTTTACCATACAGTAATACTTGTCACACCTTACTTTTTTAGTTTATTTGGCATTCTTCTATTGTAAAGCACCCCTGACATGCTGTGCCATTTGGCTGCAGCTCCTCTGATTCCAGCTTTAGCTTCCTCATTCAAACATCCCTTCTTCTCAACCAGCCCTCCCAGATACTTGAAGCTGTTTGCATGTCCCACTGTTTTCCCTCCTATGTCACTTCTGAGCTTCTTCTGATTTCCCCCATTTGATGCCATTACAGTGTCTTATCTGTACTCAGTTTCATTTCATGTGCATTAGGTTTTGTAGTTTTTTCCCTATCCTTTACTGAAGTTCTTGCTAAAAATCTGACTAGAATGCCACATCATCTGCATACTGAGCCATTATTGTGCTGTACCCTCTCACCTGTTAGCTAATGTTGTCCATCATGCCAAAACAGATTTCTTGGGACCTTGTCATATGTTTTCTCCAAGTATTGGAATTCCCAGTTGGACTCTTTCCTCGTCTCTAGCTCCTTTCCAAATATCTGCATCACTGCAAACATTGGGTCAGTTGTGCTGCATCCTGACCTGAATCCAAACTACTTATTTCCAGTCATACTTTCAACTACTCTGTGCATTAATTTCTCAATTACTCACTCCAGAACTTTCCTGCAGTGTGACAGGAGTTTGATAACTCTATAATGCCCACAGCTGTGAATTTCCCTTTTGTTCTTGAACACTTACACTAATATGCTTATTCTCCAGTCATTTGGGATACACCTTTCAATTTGTACTGCTGTGAGTACCCTCAGGAGCCATTTCTTCCATATCTCACCCATCAACTTTGTTATATTTGCTGTGAGCTCATCAGAACCTGCTGCTTTCCCCGAGTTTATTTTCCATAGTGCTGTTCTTACTTCTTGTAGAGGGAGCTCCTCCTCTTCTTTAATAGTAGACTGTGTCTGGAGCACTACAATTTCTGTTGGGTTTTCTTCATTCAAAAACTGCTGGAAATAATAATTTCATTTATCTTTAATGTCTTGTAGACTAGTGAGCAGGTTATTGCTGAAATCCCTTATTAAGGATGTCTGACACTCTTCTTCATCTTTCTTTCTTTGCTTTACATCCTGATAGAGTTTCTTTGTGCCATTATCTCAGTCATTTTTCATAAGCAGGTAAAATTTTTGCTAGAGTGTCCAGTCATCCTGCTGCATGTCTTCATGTCATTACATGTCTAGCTATACACACACACACACACATAAATATCTTTCTATCTATATATCTATATCTATATATTTACTTATATATATATATATATATATATATATATATATATATATATATATATATACATACACACATACACACACACACACACACACACATATATATATATATATATATATATATATATATATATATATATACACATACAGTAAGCTGTATTTTTAAGGCCCTGCTACTAAAGAAAAAGTTGAAGGATTAGTGAAAACGAGAAATAATTTTCTCCCACTAGTTCATCAGACCATTGTAAGACTCTTCCATAACTCACAACAGATCACACCTTCATGGAAGAACCACAGTCTGACCTACTGTTCTTTGTACTTCAAAGAACCTCCTACTCTTGTCAACCTCACAATTTACAATTTTTTTCTTCCATAAATCTTTGTTTCTACTTATTAAATGTCTGTCATACACCTGTTGGTATACCACAATATGCTCTACTATTCTTTGTACTTCAAAGAAGCTCCTATGTTTATTGTCAACCTCACAATTTAATTTTTTTTTCATAAAGCTTGGTAACAAATTGCATTATATGTCAGTCATAAATAATCTGCCCTCATTCTGCTGTCCACAAATGTAACCCTTTATGAAATTTTTACTCTGATGTGTACTATTTCCAAATCAGGTGTAAAATAACTTTATTCCTAAAATGTATTTGTTGCTTGTCTAATATATATTAACCATTGTTTTACTGTTTACTCATTTCATTTTAGAGTTTTTCTCCCTGGGTCTCCTTTGAAAAGAGACAGTCTGTCTACCCAGTTAGACCATCATAGTAAACAAATTCAATTAATCAATCAATGAAGGAATAAGTAAATAAATATGAACAGTGACACAGGAATCATGGTGCTGTGGACTATGCACCTCATCACATGGATAATAGGAACCTTTACTCCTTGAAAAAGTACATCGGTGGTTTTGAGTAAGGGATGTTAGTTTCTATACCTGCTCTCACTGATGTAGCTTGGCATCTGTTTTTCCATTTGATATATATACATTTATATATATATATATATTTATATATATATATATATTCATTTTAATATAATTTGATGATTGTCTGATAACAGAAATACAGTAAGCTTTTGCTTGAAAACACTTCTTTTAGATATTATTCACAAATATTGAATATTGTTTAATGCCAGCAAATTTATTGTGTAACACCATCAAATCAAAGTGCATGCTGTTTGAATCAGGAACTAATCTACTTAATGGTTTCTTAATGGTGAATATATCATATATATGGATCTTATGCTAATATACATCTTTCCTTATAATACTGAGCATCCAACCCCCCCCCCCGAAGACTTAACATTTGATGAGAATATAAAAAATGCTTTATCAAACTTAAATATAATGTCACGTTTGTTTTTCTCTTCTAAGGATACCTCACCTGCACTCTCAGGTTAACTGTTGACATAATAGCCACTACCTAGATTTACCTTTGCTAGTATTCTATATACAAATGTTCAAGCCACACACATTTGATAAGTTGAAAGAAGCTCATTGTAGAGTACCTAGCTTTGCAATATATAGACTTCACCATTCTTATAGCTGCAGACAATTGAATGGACTTTGCTTTCAAATACAATGCAGCTTAGCCACATTTCCACAACTCATAATGTTCTTTGAAAACCTAGTGCCCTCTTCTCAAATGTATAGAGCTATATAAGAAAACAAGTTCCAATGAGAACATTGCACTCATCTTCCAGATGTCCTCTCCTAGTCATAAGGTCTAGAACCACTGTGCGGTTACTGTTTTGCCAGTCTCAGCTCTAAAGTATGGAACATCTTTCTTTAGCATATTAAAAGTTTCCCCTCTCCAGTATTTAGATCACTCCGTAAAAGTTACCTAAATTGGAACATACTGTCTGCTTGCTACATCACCTGCAACTTAAGATGTAGGCTAATATTCTTTTTTTTTTGTCATCTAACACTTTTCGCAAGTGTCTAAATGTATGTGCCTACATAAAATTTTCACTCTATTATCCTCTTTTATTTATAGTTAACATTTGCTAACTGGGCAAGTCCGACTTGGAACAAAGCCATTTTTCAGTGGAGGCCCAGGGAGAAATGCTCCAGACACATGTCTTTTCAACATGGAAGGAAACCAGAGCACCTGGAGGGAACCCACACAAATGCAATGTGGACATGCAGTCTCCACACAGAAGGCACCCCAGCTGAGAATCAAACTGGAAGCGACAACCCTACTGCTGCACTGCTGCACTACTGCACCATCTTTTGGTGACTAGTTCCTGTCTTTTATTACTTTCACTAATGCACATCGTATTTTCTTTTCTTGGATCATTTTACCAATCATCTCTCTCTCTCTCTCTCTCTCTCTCTCTGGCACTTCTCTGTCTCACTCCTTTCTTTTTCTTTCCTTTAAAGCCGTTCTGTTTCTTTCACATTCTTATTTATTCAATGACATTCTGCCTCACCTCCATCACCTCGTTTTTTTTCCTGACTTCCTATACAATCTCCCTTTGATGATGCTTTCTTCTCATTCTCCTAAATTCATACCTTTATGACAGCAATTTTATATCTGCATTTCATACCTATCATAGTCATACTATAACTATTTTGATATTTCAGTACAAAATATTTATCTGTATAGCTGTAGTCAATGCATATTCAGGCATTTACAAACCGACACAGATGAAATGCTTTTTTTGCATTCCTATATACAAAGAATTATTGAAGTGCAAGAGTGGTATGATTGAACTCTAAATTAGGAAAAAGATCAACTTGTTAAAAGTTTCCATAGCATAAGATTAATCATAGCAGCATTTGGGGTGCTTAACAAAAGTTTATTAAGTGCATCAAAGAGCTGGTAGGATTGGCTCTCTTGCTAGGGACTGATCACAAAGACTTCTGGTTGGAAAACAACAGTGGCAGAAGTTACAACAGCTTTTAAAAAATGTTCAAACTTCATTCTGCCACACTTAGAAGGTATGGCAGAATAAAATGTCTAATAGATATTAAAGTTGTCAGTTCCATAGAGGAGTAGTTTGCTTCTGCCTGCCATCTGTTCAACAGCACTATGTGTTTCATTGGTAGTGAAAGATGATAAAACACTTAATCCTAAATGTTTTCCTGTAACTAGCAGTACATGAAGCAGGTATAGCTCAATGTCCTACAAAGGCTTATGATCAGGTCTCCTATCATAACCCTTGATTATGTGTTTTTGACATGGATGTCAAGATTCATCTCATATGCTACCGTCTCAAGGTGAATTTCTTGACATGCATCTCTCAAACAGATAATAATTTGGTTATAATCAGGGACCTGATCACAAGCCTACATGTCATGTTGTCTTACTCTTTTGTGTTGTATTTCCATTGTTCAAGTGCATAATTTTAGAGCTTTTCTTAAAGGACTTTACGTGAAAATAAGGTTTCCCATATGTACTCTCCCTATTATAAAAAACAAACAAACAGACAAATGAACAAACAAAACATATCATCAGGGAATAAAATCCCAAACAAATAAAACTGAGTTATGATAAAAGCTAAACATTTATGGAGAAATCAAAATGGACTAGATGTAATAAAGGACAGAAATTGTAAAAGGGACTTAAGAAACAATAGCCCCGGGATTCATGAAGCTTGCGCCAGGTGCAGGCGTAGCATCGGCGTTCTAACACCAAAGATGGCCGCCGAGAGATTGAGGTATTAGCCGTTCCCACGTGCACTACCTGCGTACGCTGTGCCCGCACAACTCCTGAGCCTTGTATGCTAATTACCCCATTTGCAGCAGTGTAACATGCAAATGAAGGTATGTAGTGATTCATGAAGTGGTGCAGGCGTAGTGTAAGCATGCAGAAATGTAAACAGTAAAAAACGGTTTACATTTTTGCAAACATAAAATTGGAGCAATGACAGCTGACCAAACACATGTATTATATTGTTAATATATGCCAATGGTGAAATATATAGCCATTGGCATAAAAAAAAAATGTACAAAATATAAAATTAACATTTAATATATAAAGTCATACTATTGCGATGTGGAAGGGCAGTGGTGTGCAAAGAGGATCACAAGGAATATATAAAAATATAGAATAAAACCGCAATGAAACAGATATCACGATTTCCCCATAATAGTCAATGGCAGGCATGTTACACCATACTCATGGAGCAAGGGTTGCTAAGGGGCAGTGACAGTGTTATGTGCAGTAGCTAGGAATTAATAGGCAATGCCATGCAAATGAGAGGAGTAATAGTGAATCGCAGATTCCCCACTAGTGTAAGGATGCACCTCACAGCATAGTATTATAACACTGAGGTGAGCCCTTGAGATAAAGATGATATCAAGAGAGGGGTGTGTCACCATTGCTGTAAGCATATTAGAGCATTGCTAAACTGGTCTGCCCCTAGCTAGGCAAAGCTGCAGGTTAGGGGTGTGTCGAATTGCCCATAGCTATGCTTAGCTGAGAGTACACAAGGTAACCGCGTATGCATGTGAACGGAGATGAAAACACGCGTAAACCCGGTAAACGGGTATGGGCGGCGCGCACTGCAGCTGAAACAGGAAGGATATAGGAAAGAAATAAGGAAGTGCTGCAGCAGGGAAATTGGAGTACAAATGACTAATTAACACTTAGGAGCCTAGAGTGGGCCAGTGACAACAGCTAACAAGGCTGCAAGCAGCTATCCGCAGAACAGGGAAAGGGAGGGGCTGTACTGCAAAGAAAACAGTAAAGTGTCAAAGCAGTACAAAGGCGATTTGCAGTATATCAGCTACAAGGCACATTTCTCCATGACTGGGTAGGGAAAGTACAAAACAAGAAAGATGGCAGGTGGATGCATGCCTGATAATGGGAGGGGATCCAGGTCTAAAAGCAAATTAAAGGGCAACAGATTAATCAAGACAGGCAAGTAGATCTCCACAGTAAAGGCCCCACACATGCAGTACTCATTGCAAAACCCATAATTAAGACATGCAGCAGCTGGAATAGCTCATACACACCCACTTACATCAGCAGCATCCATAGCACAATATTATAAAGTGTGAAAGCCCCTCACACACATTTGTGTATTCCCATACACTCTGCACCAGTGGTGTATACAGAAGGTGAACTTTTATTATGTACATATTAGGGGCTGCCATAGCTTTGATCCACCAGCATGTGTTGGAGACTGAAGGTGGTGTGGAGGATGATGTACATGACCAATGCAGGTGCCAGAGGAGGAGGAGAGTGTTCAGACCGAGGGCAACCTACCATGGGCTACATGATCTGGAGATAATAGAGGGTTACAGGGTGGACAGGGACACCCTACAGCAACTTGTGGAGCTGTGCCGGCCATGCCTCAGAGCCAGAACAAACAGAAGGTAACCCATCCCAGTGGATATGAAGGTATGTGTAAGCCTGAGAATACTAGCTACAGGTACCTTTCAAAGACCAACTGGGGATATTATGGGTATCTCACAGGTATCAGCATCCAGGGTACTACACCAGTTCCTGGATGCCATGTTACCACATGCCAATGAGCACATATACATCCCCTGAATGCAGGAGGAGTTGGCCAGCAATATGCGTCTCTTCCACCATGTGACAGAATACTCGGAGGTACTGGGTGCAATAGACTGCACGCACATACACATCAAGTCACCACCCAGTGAGCAGGGTAGGCACTACATAAACCACAAGGGATACCCCTCCATCAACTGCCAGGTTGTGTGCAATGCCCAGGGCATTATCATGAATATGTGTGCTGGCAGCCCTGGAAGCTATCACAACTCCCACATCTGGCATGCCTCACAGCTGTATCGGTTATTTGCTAGGGGTACATCCCAAATGGCCACGTGGTGGGGGATGCTGGCTATGCACTGGAACCATGGATGATAACTCCCATCAGAAATGCACACACACCCATGCAGGAACACCATAATGAGGCACACGCACAAACTAGAATCATCATAGAGTGTGTGTTTGGGATGCTAAAATCACGGTTCCGTTGCTTGGACATATCTGGTGGAGCATTGCATTACTCTCCAGGCACATGTGCCAACATCTTCATAGTGTGTGCCATGCTACACAATATGGTCCTGTGGAACTAGCTGCAGCAGGGCTGGAATGGTGAAGGCCCTCACAGCCCACCACCATTGCCAAGGGCCCCACAGGCACAGAGCTACTCAGACCACAGACACCCTGAGCCAGACTCAGTAGGCAGATGGAGGCATGCCCAGTGTGCCAATGCCTTGGCAAAGAGGGAACGTATAGCACACACTCTGACAGTGTAGGTACCTAGGGACTGACACCTTTCTCCACCTGCACACACAGTAAAAATGGATGGCACACGTACAAGACTACCTGTAAATTGTCGTGTATAGGCAGTCTTCTGTGTACATCCAACATAGGCAGCCCTCAACTATTGCACACAATACAGCCATTGGCACAAGGTAAGTCAACACCTGAACAGTAAATTAAGCTATCAGCATATGCAGATACTGTATGTATAGATTCATAGGTAGGTACTTGGCCAACTGCCAGAGGCCATTCATAAGGCCAACCAAAATGTGTCAGCTTTTGCCACCCCATTGATTCATTAACTGTCCCACTGTGGAGCAGAGCCAATGGTGGGATCCCTGGTGTGCATCTACTGTTCCCCACCCACCCTTCAAGGTTTTTCTAGCAGAGTGTTAGTGAGGGGCTCTGTATAATGTAGTTAGGGGTGTTGTTACAAAGTATGGGGAGTGTCTGTGACAGGAAGCTGTCCCTCCAGCATCCTCCGGTTATTGTTGTGGCAGGTCAGCTCACTACAGTGTATGGCTCACTGTGACATGGACTCCCATAGCTGGAGCATATCCATCAAGCCCGAGTTCGACATGGCTGTGTTGGCCAGTGGAGATCATCTCTGGGTAAATGAGATGCCAATGAGTAAAGCAGAAGTTTATTCAGTCTGGCTGCATAGGCCATATGTTTGAGACCAATATCCCCCTTGGTGAGGTACATTCGTGGACCCCCCCAGCTGTTGGACATGTCTTCTGAGAAACATCCCACATGGGTTATTATGCCCTATGATGGGAATGATGAGTGATGAGTAAAGGGGCACTATAACCCCAGTATGTCTATATCGGAATCCCGTAGTAATTTGATGGCCTACGTAGAAGGTTGTCCTAACTACTGTGGAGATATGATTGTCAAAGGGGAGATCACTATCTACCTTAATCTCCAGATACCCCATTACCTCATCTGTATTAAAGTGGCTGCCACTCATGAGTTAATATGTGAGTGCCAATTCCACAATGGAATGACCATGCAGTTAGTGGCACTTGGCTGGAGGCCATGTCATTGGCACCCTGTGACATTATCTGTGAGGTACCCTTGAGGGATGTCCGTGTCAGCTGGACTATCAATCATTGCTCCCAGTTTGCAGTCATTGCCAAACATGGTCTGCCGTAGTCCACCTGTGTTTGCCTGTACATCTGAGACATATATGCCAAACAGTAGGGCTCCCAGGACTGAGACCTGTGGGACACCAGTCGTGACTTTTCAAGAGTTGGACCTGGAGACTGCTAGTCATACCATGTGGGTTCTGTGTGTAAGCCCGTTGGCAACCCAACCTGTGATGTATGGGTGAATGTACACACTGGTGTGTTTATCAATAATACCTGAGTGGGGCATGGTGTCAAAAGCCTTGGTGAGGTCCAGGTAGTATGTGGGAGCCACCTCCCCCATCATCTAATTTCTTGGTGACTGTATGTAAGACGTCAAACAGGTTCAGTAGGCATGAACTGCACTCAACCAAGCTGACCTGGGATGGGTCATGTTTTCAAAGGTTACCAATGTCATTGTTATTGAGTGCCATGAGGATGTGAACCATACCATTGCAGACCAGGCTAGTCAGGCTTATGGGGTGGTAGTTACCATGGTCAGTTGTGATTTCACCTTGATGGAGTGTAATAACCATTGCCACGTGCCATTGTATTGGCATGTAGCCTGTGGAGAGGCTGAGGTAGGAATGCTTAATTAGGTGGGGACAGGTTGTCTTGTACAGTTTGCAAGATGCAGTCTGGGTCAAAATCTGCCTCCATTGACACTGTGTTCTGCTGTTAGAGAGGGCCATTTCCACCTGTGTGTCTCTGATGGTTGGGATACTGTACCTTTCGGGTAGTGTTGTGGGCTCTTTAGGGGTGAAGTATGCACCAAATGTATCTGCAAGGATGTTAGTGATATCAGTAGGTTCAGCATATTTTGTGCTATATTTCACCGGCACAGTGCAAATCTGTGTGTCACCACGTAGATCCTTCACATAGGCAAAGAAGGCTTTGTGGTTATCTTTCGAATCCTTGCGTATTCTCCTGCTGATGCTAGCCTTGAATGATGTCATGGGGGACCTCCGTATCATACTAATAGTGGTCACAGATGTCTGCCCTTTGTGGGATTTGCTGTGTGTCTAGAACACTGTCCTACTTCTGTAGTATAGCCTGTTTATTGCAGAGGTCCACCAAACCGGTGTCCTTGTCTAGGAGGAGTGAGTCTTGGTTTACCAGTGATGGCACGATCCATACATCCGTGTAGTTGCTTATAGACTGCATTTGTAAATCTGGCTGTATCTTGAGCAGTGTTTACCCTTAGCGTGGGGGCTGTGAAACCCCCCACCCATGTCACTAGTAGTGTAAATTTAGCTGTAGGAAAGGTATACACTGTGGTATCCATGGGTGGGAGAGATGCTAGGGTGTGGAAACAGTGAATAGTTCATGGTCAGATCTAACCAGTGACCGGTTAACCTCCGCTGTGGTGCACCTGGTGCCCATGTTGGTGATTACCACATCTAGTAGTTTCCACCCCATGTTAGGGAGGTTACCACCTGATACAGGACATACGAGGTGATACATTCCAGGAAGCACTGGTCCTGGACATGAGTACCGGAGTACGTTTCCCAGTCAATGGTATGGTAGCTGACATTGACCAATGCCAAGGTGTGCATTAGGACTGTCGTGTTCTCCACTGTCTCCAGGTAGGTGGAGTGGAGGTCCTGGGTCATGGAGGGTGATCCGTAGCAGGCCACATTCCACATTGCAGTTGTGGCTGATGTTAGCTGCACATGGATGATCACAGAGATATTATGCTGTCCCACTAACCTGGAGGTGTAGGTATCCCTGATGAATATGGATACAGCCCCTCCATGTCTGTCAGTCCATGTTCTGTGGCTGAAATGTGCATTATGGGCTATAGTCTGGTAGTGCTGGTGTGCTCTCAGGAGCCTTAAGACAGATTTCAGTTAATGCATAGATGTTGATGTTGTCCATCCAGAGAAGTGCTGTGAGTGCATGCATGTTGTGATCACAACTCCTGGTGTTGAGTAGCATAATCCTCATTGAATCTGCTATTGTGCTGTTTACCAAGCTGGTATTCACCTTCGAGACTCTCCTAAATAAGGCACCATGAGGGCACCAATAGCCTTGGCCAGTATTCCAAAGTGTAAGGCTGACACATAGGCCGGTATGGTATCATTGCATGCATGTTCCCCATCTGGGCTTGTTTTTCATCTCCCCTGTAGGTAACCTACTGGTAAGCATTAGGAAGCCTTAAACTTATACAAGTCTTCTAGCTTCCAAGATAGGCTTTTGGAGTGACTAAGTATCAGTGTTCTGTATGCTCTTGCTGTACTTAACTGTTTTCTGACTACATGGTGAGTTCTCACTGTATATTGTGATCTGAAGGTATATTTATTCACATATTATGGTTGTGATGGCCTGCACATTAGAGGTTCACAGATAGCCTAGTACCTACCTGCCCAAGGGCAATTAGAAGTATAGCAACAGTGTGTTGGCCTTCCCCGCACCATTGATGAAGTAACTTAGCCTCTGTCAAGCATAGCCAATAAAGCAATTCCAGGCCGAGTTGCTGGAAGCTGTTGAAGACTGGGGTTGTGGAGGGTGATAGGGGCACTTAGTGATCTAAAAAGGGCATGTTAATGTAGCAATTCAACACCATTCAATTCCCCCAACAGGTCTTGCACCTATCAAACCGGACAGTCTCCCCAACCCCGTGGCTGTATGGTTCTGGGACACATGACCCCAGGGGTGTATAGTCTGTTACCCATTCACACAACAAGGTTTCCCTTGAAGTTTGCTAGTGAGGGGCTATGCCTAATGTAGTTAGGAATGTAATGTATTGTCTCACAGTACATCTGCTATATGTTATTTCAAGAGTACGTGAAGCTCAGTGAGTTTGGGGGCTCCCGTTCTTTGCTTAGCCAAGCTTACACATAGAAATCATCTAAATAGGAAATAGGTTGAAGCAGAGTTAATGTCAGCAGTGAAATGGTTACAGCATCCACATAGTATCTGTGCATTCGAGGGTACAATCCTGATAATGGCAGGGATGCTTATTATGTGCAAAAGTATATCTTAACCACAGCTTGCATATATGGGTAGTAATCGTCTGTATAATAAACATTTGAATCACCCATATAAACCCATGTGTGCAGGAGAGTGCAGTCAACAGAGAACGTAATGTTATGTCAGCACATAATGAGATGTTACGTCACTGACATGCATATATCCGGAGTAGTTAGCAGATGTGGCCGTGTTTGCGCGCACAGGTTATATGTTACAAAGTTTGTTTAGCTGTGTTTAACCACTGCTATAATGTCACACAAACACTTTTAAACATGCTTGCAACTGCTTAAATGAGCCTTATTCTGCAGTAAAAAACATTCATAAAGCATCGCAGGTGTCGAACCCTGGACCATGCACACTATATTCATGGGACGTACCACTAAGCCATCCAAGGTGTACACGTGTTTCATGGTCTTGAGACTACACCTTATACCATATGCATTTAACTGTAATGATCACAAATGGGACAGTGACTTTGTTTACATATGCACAGTACATCGTAATGTAATGTAGTTTGTGAACCATCACATTCCAGTCTACGGATGTATTACTGTTACAAACTGATACGCAATATATATATATATATATATATATATATATATATATATATATAGATAAGTCAGTGATGACTGCATACTATATATATATATATATATATATATATATATATATATATATATATATATATATATATATATATTATACAGTTACATCAATAGCCATATATATAAACATCTATGAACACACTTCCTGACACAGAAGCACTCCAAAGGAATTGGAGTGTACACAAAACACACAAAACACATACAGCTCTGGTATTATAACAATTACAATTTAACCTAATTCACCTTAGAAGGGGTGGTTGTTGTATATGTGAAGACTGGGGTGGGGGAGGAATAATGGGTAATGCAATCATGCATCACGGAGGGCCTGGGTCGGATGTCCAATAAGTGAACTGGAGGGGCATACATGGAGTATGGGGACAATATAAAAAGGACACAAAGCAAGAACCTTACTTATTCATAATACACCCTGTCATGTCACATTGCAACACCTACTTTCACAAACATATGAAAATTAACATGTATCAGACATATGTGCACCAACTGACAGTCACATTTGTTTCCAGTCGTGAGGAATGTCTGTAGTACAACATATATTCTAAACACCATAATATTCATACATATTTCAGATGCCTTAGTAGTAAAGTCAGTGACTGTGGTGTTCATGTTCCCGGGTTACAGACCTAAAAGGGCTGTTAGGTTATTTTGAGGGCTAGAATAAGGCCTTTTGGATGCAGGTGGATTAAAGCACTCTTAAGCAGTTGTAAGGGGGTTTCCATGTGTTTGCGTGATGGTAAGCGGTGCTGAAACATGGTAAACGGAGAAGCACTTCACACGTTTGACCTTTGCTTAACGTCGTGCAGACCATGGGCAAACCTGCTCAGAACCCCGTAAATGTGCATTATTCACACTTTCCCTACCAGTGCCTACTCTGAGAGGCAAAATAATAACATATTCCAGGAGTAGAACCCGCAGCCATGTACTCCATCCTCAGAGTAACCTAACACTAAGCTACCTGGGATGTACCTATCCCAGTTATGTATGCAGACAGGTTAAAACACAAAAGGGATGAATGTGTTGAAATAGGACAACCCGCCATGTACCCATTTAAAGGTGTATGCTCATATATATATATATATATATATATATATATATATATATATATATATATATCTATATAGGTTCATAGGTTGGTACTAGGCTATCAGCCCTAAGGCCTATGCAAGCCTAGCCATAACAATTCCCTGGAAATGTTTTCCCACAATATTTACTTCTCTGGGCCCATCTAGCACGGCAACTGACATGATCCCGGGGTGAATTTCCTATCTCCCATCCAGTCATCAAGGTTCCTTTTGAAGAGGGCCAATGAGGTGCTCTGCTTGACATGTATGGGCAGTCTATTCCAGAGTATGGTGAGTCTCTGCGTCAGGTCAGGAACCTATCCCTCCAGCATGTTTTGTTCATTGTGATGATAAGGTTTAGATCCCTGGAGCATGTGGCTCTGAGGGATTGGGATTTCTTTAAGTGGAGCATGTCCAACAGCTCAGGGTTTGACATGGCCTTGTATGTTAAGCAGAGATCGCATCTGAGTAGACGATATGCCACAGAGTATAGGTGGAGTTTTTTTAGACGGTCAGCATATGGCATCTGCTTTAGGCCTGTGATTCTTTTAGTGAGGTATTCCTGTGGCCTTTCCAGCTGTTGCAGATGTCTTGTGAGGTACATACCAAATGGGGCATTATACTCTATACTGGGACTAATGAGGGATGAGTACAGTGGGACAATGACCTCCTTTTTTCTGGATGAAAAGCCCTTAGTGATGAGGTGTGCCATGTAGAAGGATTTTCTGACTGTTGTGGCAATGTGGTTATCGAAAGTGAGACCACTGTCCACTTGTGTCCCTAAGTCTCTCATCACACTTTCGATGTTTAGTGTCTTGCCACCTATGTGGTAGTTCATGGGTACATGTTTTTTCCAAAGGGGATGACTATACATTTCTTGGCATTAAGCTTGAGCCCATGGCTCTAGCACCAGGCATCTGTTTCTGTAAGGCCCTTTTGTAGAATATCCACATCATTTGGGGATTCATTAATGGCTCCCAGTTTGCAGTTATCTGCAAACTTTGTTAGCCAGAGTCCCTTAGTGTTGGCCTGTACTTCAGAGAAGTAGATGCCAAACAACAGAGGTCCCAGGACTGAACTCTGAGGTACTCCACTTGTCACTTGTCTGGAGCTGGATTTGGAGTCAGCGACTTTTACAGTCTGGGTTCTGCCAGTAAGCCATTTGGCAACCCATCAAGTGACGTAGGGATTTATGCCCAGCTTAGTAAGTTTATCTATGATTCCAGAGTGGTGGATGGTGTCAAAGGCCTTGGCGAGGTCCAGATAGGCTGTGTGGACCTCCTTACCCTTGTCCACAGCTCTGGAGACTGACTCAAAGAAGTCAATCAGATTCAGTAGACAAGATAGGCCCTTCACAAACCCAGACTGGGTGGGGTCCAGTGTCTGGAGGTTGCCAATATCTTTGTTTATAAGTTCCATGATAATGCGTTCCATGCCCTTGCAGATCAGGCTTGTCAGACTGATGGGATGGTAGTTCCCGGGATCCAAGGTGGATCCTCCCTTGTGGAGCGGGATAACTGCAGCTGTACGCCACTCAGTGGGCACGAAGCCTGAGGTGAGGCTATGATTAAACATGACACTTAGGTGGGGTGCCAGTTCATTTTGTAGTTCATGTAGTACACAGCCTGGGATGTCATCTGGCCCCATGGATACTGTATTCTTAGCTTTGGAGAGTTCTGTTTCTACCTGTGTGGCTGTGATTATCGGAATTTGGCAATCTTTTGGTATTGAGATGGGCCCTTTAGGGGGTGAGAGGGGAGTGAAGTTGGCACTAACTCGATCTGCCAGGATATTGGCAATATACTTGGGATCAGTATATTTAATGCCATTCTGTTGTAGTTCAGAGCAGATCTGAGCATTGCCATTTAGATTCTTGACATAACTATAGAATGCCTTGTGGTTGTCTTTGGAATCTTTGGCAATTTTATTTTCGTAACTAGCTTTTGAGGATTTTATGAGGGATCTCAGCTTCTTATTGAGGCTGGTGAGGGAGTTTTTTGCATCCTGGGATTTTCCTCTTTTCTGCAACAGTTTCTTCCTTCTGTTGTATAGTTTGTTTATAGCAGGGGACCACCAGATTGGCTTCCTTTTTTTGGAGAAGAGCATCTTGGTTCTATTTGGGATGGCACGATTCATGCACAAGTGGATGTGCTCGTACAGTGCCTTAGTGTAGGATTCTGCAGTCGAACGTCCAGATCCCATCTGCATGGGTGTTGTGATGTTTTCTAAGGAGGTTTCCTTACTGGGGGATGGGGGTGGGATGTGGATGTCAAGGGTGATTTGCTTATGGTCAGACCTGACCAATGAGGGGGTGACCACTGGTGTGGAGCATCTATTTCTCATGTTGGTAATGACCAGGTCTAGGATATTGGAGCCCCTGGTGGGACAATGGATTAGTTGATCCAGGGCGTTGGAATTTATGAATTCCAAGAACCATTGGGAAAAGGAGTTGGTACCCGAGTAGTTTTCCCAATTAATGGCAGGGTAGTTGAAATCACCTAGTATTAGGGTGTTTGGTTGTATCTTAATATTTTTCAGTATGTTTAGGAAGGTGTAATGAGAATCTTGGGGTATGGTGGGTGATCTGTAGCAAGCTACAATTTGGATTGCAGTCTTACCTAGTGTTAGTTGCACCTGGAGAATTTCAGATGCATTGTGTTGGGCACAAGTGGATGTGTGGAGGTGTGAATATTCTTGGTGAATATGGACACTCCTCCACCTTTAGTGTTTCGGTCTTGGTTTTGTGGCCGAAAGGTGTGGTAAGAATTGAAGCCTGGTATTGCAAGGGTGCTCTCTGGAGCCTTGAACCAGGTCTCAGTCAATGCACAGATATTGATGTTCTCCATTTTTAGGAGTGCCTCGATCGAGTGCATTTTGAGGTTTAGGCTTCTAGCATTGAGTAGCATTACCTTCAGATTTTGCATGCTTGTATCTGTTACGGTGGTGGTTATATCCTTTGAACCTTGCCTAAAAAAAGGCACTATATGGGTGGCAAGAGCCTTATCCAGTAACCTGAATCCCAGGGGTGACAGGTGCAGACCATCTCTGGCAAAGCACCGTGGTTTGTCGATCATGTCTTCCCAGGCAGACAAATACTGGATCCCCTTTGAATGACACCAGAAGCTTAGCCATTTGTTGAAGTCAATCATTTTGTCCTTATACTGTGGTATCATTCCGGGTGAAGGCAGGGGGCTACTCAGGGCTAGGGTCATACCTGTCTGGGTCACATGATCCAAGAGTTCTTCCATGTCTCTTTTCATGTAGTCCAGGGAGGTACGTCTCAAGTCATTTACTCCAGCATGGACAATGACAGAGTCATATTTGTACTTGTTGTGGAGTGACTTGAGTGCATGCATTATGTGGTGGATCCTGGCACCCGACAGGCAGCTGACTGTAATTTTCTCCTTGTTCAGCCTGGTGAGTGGGACATCAGTGTGCCTGACTATAGAGTCACCTATGACTAAAGTGTTGGGTACATTGTCTTGCCTTAGGGGCTGTTGTTGGGTGGCACACTGGTGTTGAGAGCTATGTGTCACTTTGGTTGTGACTGGTGTTTGTTTACATTTTGGCTTCGGAGGTCCTTGTTGCTTGGGCAGGTTAATGATAAGGGCCTCCGCATATGTGGGTTTAGTGTTGCTATGTGTGGGAGTTGATGGTGTGGGTTTTGAAGGGCTATGAGTTGCTAGAGGTGTAATGCAGATGTTAGCTTTCTCCTCTTGATTGTCTAGCACAGTCTTGACCAGAGAGAGCTTTGCTTCCAGTTTGGCTATGTAAGTGCATCTCCCGCAGGTTGTAGTGTTGTGTGGTAGGAGGAGAGGATTGTCTGTGTACATGAGGCAGTTGCCGCATTGCCCCAGTATGCCCAGATTCACCAGGTGGACAGGAGAAACCACCGGAAGATGACCTGTGAACATGCCTGTTTAGGTGTTTTTATATAAGATTTAAAAGCTGTTTTCCCTTACCTTTGCAAGGTACTTTGCAATTGTAGGCTGTTTAGTGCCTATGATAAATTTCTCCTTATTGACAAGGAGAGCTGAATGCTTGTATCAGTTTCAGGCTTCCTAGTGCTTTACAGCAGGTTCTAGAGCAAGTGCTAGTCACAGGGGTTCAGATTTTAGTGCTACTACTGAGAAACCAGCTAGTTTTAAGGGGAAATTTGAAGATCAGACTTTCTGGCACCTGGAATAGTTTAACTGTAGCCTCGTAGTGCTACACAATGTGAAAATTGTGCAAACACATGCGTTTCTAAACCAGAAAGTTGAAAGGGACAGAAATCAGCTCAACAAGGTACAACTTCAGAGCTGGAAACCACTCCTCCAGTGCCAGACAGGCAGCACAATTCTCACCAGTCCCACTGGTAGGCAGTAGGACTTCCCTCTGCCACAGCAAGGTCTGGATAGCTCTGAGCACAGAAAATAAAGTCCTGAGACAAGCAAGGCCTAGGAAATTGACTGGCTAGAAGAGGTGGGAAAGGAGGAAACAAGATAGTCCCTGGGATTCATGAAGCTTGTGCCAGGCGCAGGCATAGCGTAGGTGGAATAATGCCAAATATGGACGTAGAGCGATTTAGGTACGATCCAATACCACGTGCACTACCGGCATATGCCAGAACTGCGCAGCCCTCGGCATAGGTATGCTAATCACCCCATGTGCAGTGTCGCACCATGCAAATGAAGGCAGATAGTGATTCAAGAAGTGGTGCAGGTGTAGCGTAAGCCCACGGAAATGTAAACCAAAAAACACGGTTTACATTTTCCCAAACAGAACATCAGTGCTATGGAAGTGGACCAGACTCATGTATTACAAAGTTAACATATGCCAATGGTGAAATACACAGCCAATGGCATAAGAAAAGATACACAACACCTAAAAAACAACATTTAATGTCATGTCCACAGTAACGCACAGTACAACCACAAGGCCTGTGTGCGCAAACTGGAACATAAAGAAATTATATAAAAATGTCATAAAATCGCAATGTAATACAAATCAGGTTTACACCATAATACACAATGGTAGGCATGGAACACCACAACCAAGGTGCAAGGGTTGCTAAGGGCCTGCGACAGTGTTCGGCATGGTAACTATGAATTAGTAGTCAATGCCATGCAAATGAGGCAGATAATACTGAATCGCAAATGTCCCACCGGATGAAGGTTGTACCATACGGCGCAGCGCTATAACAAAGAGGAGTGGCTCAGAGGAGATACATGACATCAGCAGAGGGGGTGTGCCACCGTAGCAGTAAGCACATTGGAGCAATGCAAATCTGGCCTGGCTGTTGCTAAGCAAAGCTGCAGGACAGGGTGGGGAGGAATGTATAGAATTGTTTAGCTGAGAGCACACATGGTGCCCAAAAGCGCATGTGTAAGGGGATGAAAACGTGCCCAAAACCCAGTAAACGGATGCACACGCTGCGAACAATAGCACACACAGGAAGGTCAGGGGAAGAAAATAAGGAAATGCCGGAGTAGGGTAATTGGAGTACTAATGAGCAATCAACACCAATCAACTCACGGCGGCCAATCGACAGCAGCTGACAAGTCTGCTCGCAGAAACCTGCAAAACAGGATAGGGAAGGCATTGGAATGCAAAGAAAGGAGGGGAGGCATTGGATTGCAAAAATAGGAGATCTGTCATAGCAGAGCAAAGCAAACCGCCAGTAGACTGGCAATAGCACACATTACGCAAGATACGCCAGGTCTAGGAAAGTACAAATGAAAGCAGGCTGCTGGATGCATGCCAAAAAATGGTAGGTGGAACGTGCAGAAATGTAAAGGGAAGGTCAAGAGGTAATCCACGGCAGCCATATGTAATTCAACACCAAAGGCACCACAATAGTAGTTCCGGTAGTAAAACACATAAGATACCCTGTAGCTACGATCGTATATACACACCCTATGACATCATCGGTGTTCATAGCACAATAGTATAAAGTGTGAAAGCACCCTACACTCACCTGTGAATTCCCAAACACTGCAACATAGGTGTAAACACACAGGGAACTTTTAAAATGTATATGTTGGGAGCTGCCATAGCTGTGATTCATCAGCATGTGTTAGAGACTGACGGTGTTGTGGAGGACGATGCTGACAACCACCGCAGGCCCCGGAGGAGGAGAAGAGTGTTCAGACCAAGGGTAACCTACCAGGGGCTACATGATCTGGAGATAGTAGAGCATTACAGGGTGGACAGGGACATCTTATAGCAAATAGTGGAGCTGTGCCAGCCATGCCTGAGAACCAGAAATAACAGAGGGGAACCCATCCCAGTGGACATGAAGGTATGTGTAAGCATGCGAATACTAGCCACAGGTACCTTTCAAAGGCCAACTGGAGATATAATGGGGATCTCACAGGCATCAGCATCCAGGGTACTACACCAGTTCCTGGATGCCATGTTACCACATGCCAATGAGCATATATACTTCCCCCGAACTCAGGAGGAGTTGGCCATCAGTATGCGTCACTTCCACCATGTGGCACACTACCCGGAGGTACTGGGTGCGATAGACTGCATGCACATACAAATCAAGTCACCACCCGGTGAGCATGGTAGATGCTACATAAACCGCAAGGGATTCCACTCCATCAACTGCCAGGTCGTGTGCAATGCCCAGGGCATTATCATGGATGTGTGTGCTGGCAGCCCTGGAAGCTACCATGACTCCCATATCTGGCATGCCTCACAGCGTATCAGGTATTTGTCAGGGGGGACATCCCACATGGCCACCTTGTGGGGGATGCTGGCTATGCACTGGAGCCGTGGATGATGACTCCCATCAGAAATGCACACACACCCATGCAAGAACGCCATAATGAGGCACACGCACAAACCAGAATCATCATAGAGCGTGTGTTTGGGATGCTGAAATCACGGTTCCGGTGCTTGGACACATCTGGTGGAGCCTTGCAGTACTCTCCAGGCACGTGTGCCCACATCGTCATAGTATGTGCCATGCTACATAATATGATCCTGCGGAAACAGCTGCAGCAGGGACAAAATGGTGAAGGCCCTCATAGCCCACTGCAATTGCCAAGGCCATCACAGGCACAGAGGGATTCAGACCATGAACACACTGTGCCAGCCCCAGTAGGCAGACGGAGGCATGCCCAATATGCCTACGCCTTGGCAAAGAGAGAACGTATAGCACATACTCTGACAGTGTAGGCCCCTACGGACTGACACACCTCTCCACCTGCACACACAGTAAAATGGATGGCACACAAGCACGACCACCTGTAAATTGTAATGTATAGGTGGCCCACTGTGTGAATCCTACATAGGCAGCCCTCAAACATTGTACACACAACAGCTATTGGAAAAAGGAATGTCAACACCTGAACAGTACATGCGCCTATCAGCATATGGTGGTGCTGTGTGTATAGGTTCTGGTGGAGCATTGCATTACTCTCCAGGCACATGTGCCAACATCTTCATAGTGTGTGCCATGCTACACAATATGGTCCTGTGGAACTAGCTGCAGCAGGGCTGGAATGGTGAAGGCCCTCACAGCCCACCACCATTGCCAAGGGCCCCACAGGCACAGAGCTACTCAGACCACAGACACCCTGAGCCAGACTCAGTAGGCAGATGGAGGCATGCCCAGTGTGCCAATGCCTTGGCAAAGAGGGAACGTATAGCACACACTCTGACAGTGTAGGCACCTAGGGACTGACACCTTTCTCCACCTGCACACACAGTAAAAATGGATGGCACACGTACAAGACTACCTGTAAATTGTCGTGTATAGGCAGTCTACTGTGTACATCCAACATAGGCAGCCCTCAACTATTGCACACAATACAACCATTGGCACAAGGTAAGTCAACACCTGAACAGTAAATTAAGCTATCAGCATATGCAGATACTGTATGTATAGATTCATAGGTAGGTACTTGGCCAACTGCCAGAGGCCATTCATAAGGCCAACCAAAATGTGTCAGCTTTTGCCACCCCATTGATTCATTAACTGTCCCACTGTGAAGCAGAGCCAATGGTGGGATCCCTGGTGTGCATCTACTGTTCCCCACCCACCCTTCAAGGTTTTTCTTGCAGAGTGTTAGGGAGGGGCTCTGTATAATGTAGTTAGGGGTGTTGTTACAAAGTATGGGGAGTGTCTGTGACAGGAAGCTGTCCCTCCAGCATCCTCCGGTTATTGTTGTGGCAGGTCAGCTCACTACAGTGTATGGCTCACTGTGACATGGACTCCCATAGCTGGAGCATATCCATCAAGCCTGAGTTTGACATGGCTGTGTTGGCCAGTGGAGATCATCTCTGGGTAAATGAGATGCCAATGAGTAAAGCAGGAGTTTATTCAGTCTGGCTGCATAGGCCATATGTTTGAGACCAATATCCCCCTTGGTGAGGTACATTCGTGGACCCCCCCCAGCTGTTGGACATGTCTTCTGAAAAACATCCCACATGGGTTATTATGCCCTATGATGGGAATGATGAGTGATGAGTAAAGGGGCACTATAACCCCAGTATGTCTATATCGGAATCCCGTAGTAATTTGATGGCCTGCATAGAAGGTTGTCCTAACTACTGTGGAGATATGATTGTCAAAGGGGAGATCACTATCTACCTTAATCTCCAGATACCCCATTACCTCATCTGTATTAAAGTGGCTGCCACTCATGAGTTAATATGTGAGTGCCAATTCCACAATGGAATGACCATGCAGTTAGTGGCACTTGGCTGGAGGCCATGTCATTGGCACCCTGTGACATTATCTGTGAGGTACCCTTGAGGGATGTCCGTGTCAGCTGGACCATCAATCATTGCTCCCAGTTTGCAGTCATTGCCAAACATGGTCTGCCGTAGTCCACCTGTGTTTGCCTGTACATCTGAGACATATATGCCAAACAGTAGGGCTCCCAGGACTGAGACCTGTGGGACACCAGTCGTGACTTTTCAAGAGTTGGACCTGGAGACTGCTAGTCATACCATGTGGGTTCTGTGTGTAAGCCCGTTGGCAACCCAACCTGTGATGTATGGGTGAATGTACACACTGGTGTGTTTATCAATAATACCTGAGTGGGGCATGGTGTCAAAAGCCTTGGTGAGGTCCAGGTAGTATGTGGGAGCCACCTCCCCCATCATCTAATTTCTTGGTGACTGTATGTAAGACGTCAAACAGGTTCAGTAGGCATGAACTGCACTCAACCAAGCTGACCTGGGATGGGTCATGTTTTCAAAGGTTACCAATGTCATTGTTATTGAGTGCCATGAGGATGTGAACCATACCATTGCAGACCAGGCTAGTCAGGCTTATGGGGTGGTAGTTACCATGGTCAGTTGTGATTTCACCTTGATGGAGTGTAATAACCATTGCCACGTGCCATTGTATTGGCATGTAGCCTGTGGAGAGGCTGAGGTAGGAATGCTTAATTAGGTGGGGACAGGTTGTCTTGTACAGTTTGCAAGATGCAGTCTGGGTCAAAATCTGCCTCCATTGACACTGTGTTCTGCTGTTAGAGAGGGCCATTTCCACCTGTGTGTCTCTGATGGTTGGGATACTGTACCTTTCGGGTAGTGTTGTGGGATCTTTAGGGGTGAAGTATGCACCAAATGTATCTGCAAGGATGTTGGTGATATCAGTAGGTTCAGCATATTTTGTGCTATATTTCACCGGCACAGTGCAAATCTGTGTGTCACCACGTAGATCCTTCACATAGGCAAAGAAGGCTTTGTGGTTATCTTTCGAATCCTTGCGTATTCTCCTGCTGATGCTAGCCTTGAATGATGTCATGGGGGACCTCCGTATCATACTAATAGTGGTCACAGATGTCTGCCCTTTGTGGGATTTGCTGTGTGTCTAGAACACTGTCCTACTTCTGTAGTATAGCCTGTTTATTGCAGAGGTCCACCAAACCGGTGTCCTTGTCTAGGAGGAGTGAGTCTTGGTTTACCAGTGATGGCACGATCCATACATCCGTGTAGTTGCTTATAGACTGCATTTGTAAATCTGGCTGTATCTTGAGCAGTGTTTACCCTTAGCGTGGGGGCTGTGAAACCCCCCACCCATGTCACTAGTAGTGTACATTTAGCTGTAGGAAAGGTATACACTGTGGTATCCATGGGTGGGAGAGATGCTAGGGTGTGGAAACAGTGAATAGTTCATGGTCAGATCTAACCAGTGACCGGTTAACCTCCGCTGTGGTGCACCTGGTGCCCATGTTGGTGATTACCACATCTAGTAGTTTCCACCCCATGTTAGGGAGGTTACCACCTGATACAGGACATACGAGGTGATACATTCCAGGAAGCACTGGTCCTGGACATGAGTACCGGAGTATGTTTCCCAGTCAATGGTATGGTAGCTGACATTGACCAATGCCAAGGTGTGCATTAGGACTGTCATGTTCTCCACTGTCTCCAGGTAGGTGGAGTGGAGGTCCTGGGTCATGGAGGGTGATCCGTAGCAGGCCACATTCCACATTGCAGTTGTGGCTGATGTTAGCTGCACATGGATGATCACAGAGATATTATGCTGTCCCACTAACCTGGAGGTGTAGGTATCCCTGATGAATATGGATACAGCCCCTCCATGTCTGTCAGTCCATGTTCTGTGGCTGAAATGTGCATTATGGGCTATAGTCTGGTAGTGCTGGTGTGCTCTCAGGAGCCTTAAGACAGATTTCAGTTAATGCATAGATGTTGATGTTGTCCATCCTGAGTGCTGTGAGTGCATGCATGTTGTGATCACAACTCCTGGTGTTGAGTAGCATAATCCTCATTGAATCTGCTATTGTGCTGTTTACCAAGCTGGTATTCACCTTCGAGACTCTCCTAAATAAGGCACCATGAGGGCACCAATAGCCTTGGCCAGTATTCCAAAGTGTAAGGCTGACACATAGGCCGGTATGGTATCATTGCATGCATGTTCCCCATCTGGGCTTGTTTTTCATCTCCCCTGTAGGTAACCTACTGGTAAGCAATAGGAAGCCTTAAACTTATACAAGTCTTCTAGCTTCCAAGATAGGCTTTTGGAGTGACTAAGTATCAGTGTTCTGTATGCTCTTGCTGTACTTAACTGTTTTCTGACTACATGGTGAGTTGTCACTGTATATTGTGATCTGAAGGTCTGTTTATTCACATATTATGGTTGTGATGGCCTGCACGTTAGAGGTTCACAGATAGCCTAGTACCTACCTGCCCAAGGGCAATTAGAAGTATAGCAACAGTGTGTTGGCCTTCCCCGCACCATTGATGAAGTAACTTAGCCTCTGTCAAGCATAGCCAATGAAGCAATTCCAGGCCGAGTTGCTGGAAGCTGTTGAAGACTGGGGTTGTGGAGGGTGATAGGGGCACTTAGTGATCTAAAAAGGGCATGTTAATGTAGCAATTCAACACCATTCAATTCCCCCAACAGGTCTTGCACCTATCAAACCGGACAGTCTCCCCAACCCCGTGGCTGTATGGTTCTGGGACACATGACCCCAGGGGTGTATAGTCTGTTACCCATTCACACAACAAGGTTTCCCTTGAAGTTTGCTAGTGAGGGGCTATGCCTAATGTAGTTAGGAATGTAATGTATTGTCTCACAGTACATCTGCTATATGTTATTTCAAGAGTACGTGAAGCTCAGTGAGTTTGGGGGCTCCCGTTCTTTGCTTAGCCAAGCTTACACATAGAAATCATCTAAATAGGAAATAGGTTGAAGCAGAGTTAATGTCAGCAGTGAAATGGTTACAGCATCCACATAGTATCTGTGCATTCGAGGTTACAATCCTGATAATGGCAGGGATGCTTATTATGTGCAAAAGTATATCTTAACCACAGCTTGCATATATAGGTAGTAATCGTCTGTATAATAAACATTTGAATCACCCATATAAACCCATGTGTGCAGGAGAGTACAGTCAACAGAGAACGTAATGTTATGTCAGCACATAATGAGATGTTACGTCACTGACATGCATATATCCGGAGTAGTTAGCAGATGTGGCCGTGTTTGCGCGCACAGGTTATATGTTACAAAGTTTGTTTAGCTGTGTTTAACCACTGCTATAATGTCACACAAACACTTTTAAACATGCTTACAACTGCTTAAATGAGCCTTATTCTGCAGTAAAAAACATTCATAAAGCATCGCAGGTGTCGAACCCTGGACCATGCACACTATATTCATGGGACGTACCACTAAGCCATCCAAGGTGTACACGTGTTTCATGGTCTTGAGACTACACCTTATACCATATGCATTTAACTGTAATGATCACAAATGGGACAGTGACTTTGTTTACATATGTACAGTACATCGTAATGTAATGTAGTTTGTGAACCATCACATTCCAGTCTACGGATGTATTACTGTTACAAACTGATACGCAATATATATATATAGATGTATATATATATATATATATATATATATATATATATATATATATATATATATATATATATATATATATATATATATATAGATAAGTCAGTGATGACTGCATACTATATATATATATATATATATATATATATATATATATATATATATATATATATTATACAGTTACATCAATAGCCATATATATAAACATCTATGAACACACTTCCTGACACAGAAGCACTCCAAAGGAATTGGAGTGTACACAAATCACACAAAACACATACAGCTCTGGTATTATAACAATTACAATTTAACCTAATTCACCTTAGAAGGGGTGGTTGTTGTATATGTGAAGACTGGGGTGGGGGAGGAATAATGGGTAATGCAATCATGCATCAAGGAGGGCCTGGGTCGGATGTCCAATAAGTGAACTGGAGGGGCATACATGGAGTAAGGGGACAATATAAAAAGGACACAAAGCAAGAACCTTACTTATTCATAATACACCCTGTCATGTCACATTGCAACACCTACTTTCACAAACATATGAAAATTAACATGTATCAGACATATGTGCACCAACTGACAGTCACATTTGTTTCCAGTCATGAGGAATGTCTGTAGTACAACGTATATTCTAAACACCATAATATTCATACATATTTCAGATGCCTTAGTAGTAAAGTCAGTGACTGTGGTGTTCATGTTCCCAGGTTACAGACCTAAAAGGGCTGTTAGGTTATTTTGAGGGCTAGAATAAGGCCTTTTGGATGCAGGTGGATTAAAGCACTCTTAAGCAGTTGTAAGGGGGTTTCCATGTGTTTGCGTGACGGTAAGCGGTGCTGAAACATGGTAAACGGAGAAGCACTTCACACGTTTGACCTTTGCTTAACGTCGTGCAGACCATGGGCAAACCTGCTCAGAACCCCGTAAATGTGCATTATTCACACTTTCCCTACCAGTGCCTACTCTGAGAGGCAAAATAATAACATATTCCAGGAGTAGAACCCGCAGCCATGTACTCCATCCTCAGAGTAACCTAACACTAAGCTACCTGGGATGTACCTATCCCAGTTATGTATGCAGACAGGTTAAAACACAAAAGGGATGAATGTGTTGAAATAGGACAACCCGCCATGTACCCATTTAAAGGTGTATGCTCATATATATATATATATATATATATATATATATATATATATATATATATATAGGTTCATAGGTTGGTACTAGGCTATCAGCCCTAAGGCCTATGCAAGCCTAGCCATAACAATTCCCTGGAAATTTTTTCCCACAATATTTACTTCTTTGGGCCCATCTAGCAGGGCAACTGACATGATCCCGAGGTGAATTTCCTATCTCCCATCCAGTCATCAAGGTTCCTTTTGAAGAGGGCCAATGAGGTGCTCTGCTTGACATGTATGGGCAGTCTATTCCAGAGTATGGTGAGTCTCTGCGTCAGGTCAGGAACCTATCCCTCCAGCATGTTTTGTTCATTGTGATGATAAGGTTTAGATCCCTGGAGCGTGTGGCTCTGAGGGATTGGGATTTCTTTAAGTGGAGCATGTCCAACAGCTCAGGGTTTGACATGGCCTTGTATGTTAAGCAGAGATCGCATCTGAGTAGACGATATGCCACAGGGTATAGGTGGAGTTTTTTTAGACGGTCAGCATATGGCATCTGCTTTAGGCCTGTGATTCTTTTAGTGAGGTATTTCTGTGGCCTTTCCAGCTGTTGCAGATGTCTTGTGAGGTACATACCAAATGGAGCATTATACTCTATACTGGGTCTAATGAGGGATGAGTACAGTGGGACAATGACCTCCTTTTTTCTGGATGAAAAGCCCTTAGTGATGAGGTGTGCCATGTAGAAGGATTTTCTGACTGTTGTGGCAATGTGGTTATCGAAAGTGAGACCACTGTCCACTTGTGTCCCTAAGTCTCTCATCACACTTTCGATGTTTAGTGTCTTGCCACCTATGTGGTAGTTCATGGGTACATGTTTTTTCCAAAGGGGATGACTATACATTTCTTGGCATTAAGCTTGAGCCCATGGCTCTAGCACCAGGCATCTGTTTCTGTAAGGCCCTTTTGTAGAATATCCACATCATTTGGGATTCATTAATGGCTCCCAGTTTGCAGTTATCTGCAAACTTTGTTAGCCAGAGTCCCTTAGTGTTGGCCTGTACTTCAGAGAAGTAGATGCCAAACAACAGAGGTCCCAGGACTGAACTCTGAGGTACTCCACTTGTCACTTGTCTGGAGCTGGATTTGGAGTCAGCGACTTTTACAGTCTGGGTTCTGCCAGTAAGCCATTTGGCAACCCATCAAGTGACGAGGGATTTATGCCCAGCTTAGTAAGTTTATCTATGATTCCAGAGTGGTGGATGGTGTCAAAGGCCTTGGCGAGGTCCAGATAGGCTGTGTGGACCTCCTTACCCTTGTCCACAGCTCTGGAGACTGACTCAAAGAAGTCAATCAGATTCAGTAGACAAGATAGGCCCTTCACAAACCCAGACTGGGTGGGGTCCAGTGTCTGGAGGTTGCCAATATCTTTGTTTATAAGTTCCATGATAATGCGTTCCATGCCCTTGCAGATCAGGCTTGTCAGACTGATGGGATGGTAGTTCCCGGGATCCAAGGTGGATCCTCCCTTGTGGAGCGGGATAACTGCAGCTGTACGCCACTCAGTGGGCACGAAGCCTGAGGTGAGGCTATGATTAAACATGACACTTAGGTGGGGTGCCAGTTCATTTTGTAGTTCATGTAGTACACAGCCTGGGATGTCATCTGGCCCCATGGATACTGTATTCTTAGCTTTGGAGAGTGCTGTTTCTACCTGTGTGGCTGTGATTATCGGAATTTGGCAATCTTTTGGTATTGAGAGGGGCCCTTTAGGGGGTGAGAGGGGAGTGAAGTTGGCACTAACTCGATCTGCCAGGATATTGGCAATATACTTGGGATCAGTATATTTAATGCCATTCTGTTGTAGTTCAGAGCAGATCTGAGCATTGCCATTTAGATTCTTGACATAACTATAGAATGCCTTGTGGTTGTCTTTGGAATCTTTGGCAATTTTATTTTCGTAACTAGCTTTTGAGGATTTTATGAGGGATCTCAGCTTCTTATTGAGGCTGGTGAGGGAGTTTTTTGCATCCTGGGATTTTCCTCTTTTCTGCAACAGTTTCTTCCTTCTGTTGTATAGTTTGTTTATAGCAGGGGACCACCAGATTGGCTTCCTTTTTTTGGAGAAGAGCATCTTGGTTCTATTTGGGATGGCACGATTCATGCACAAGTGGATGTGCTCGTACAGTGCCTTAGTGTAGGATTCTGCAGTCGAACGTCCAGATCCCATCTGCATGGGTGTTGTGAAGTTTTCTAAGGAGGTTTCCTTACTGGGGGATGGGGGTGGGATGTGGATGTCAAGGGTGATTTGCTTATGGTCAGAACTGACCAATGAGGGGGTGACCACTGGTGTGGAGCATCTATTTCTCATGTTGGTAATGACCAAGTCTAGGATATTGGAGCCCCTGGTGGGACAATGGATTAGTTGATCCAGGGCGTTGGAATTTATGAATTCCAAGAACCATTGGGAAAAGGAGTTGGTACCCGAGTAGTTTTCCCAATTAATGGCAGGGTAGTTGAAATCACCTAGTATTAGGGTGTTTGGTTGTATCTTAATATTTTTCAGTATGTTTAGGAAGGTGTAATGAGAATCTTGGGGTATGGTGGGTGATCTGTAGCAAGCTACAATTTGGATTGCAGTCTTACCTAGTGTTAGTTGCACCTGGAGAATTTCAGATGCATTGTGTTGGGCACAAGTGGATGTGTGGAGGTGTGAATATTCTTGGTGAATATGGACACTCCTCCACCTTTAGTGTTTCGGTCTTGGTTTTGTGGCCGAAAGGTGTGGTAAGAATTGAAGCCTGGTATTGCAAGGGTGCTCTCTGGAGCCTTGAACCAGGTCTCAGTCAATGCACAGATATTGATGTTCTCCATTTTTAGGAGTGCCTCGATCGAGTGCATTTTGAGGTTTAGGCTTCTAGCATTGAGTAGCATTACCTTCAGATTTTGCATGCTTGTATCTGTTACGGTGGTGGTTATATCCTTTGAACCTTGCCTAAAAAAAGGCACTATAAGGGTGGCAAGAGCCTTATCCAGTAACCTGAATCCCAGGGGTGACAGGTGCAGACCATCTCTGGCAAAGCACCGTGGTTTGTCGATCATGTCTTCCCAGGCAGACAAATACTGGATCCCCTTTGAATGACACCAGAAGCTTAGCCATTTGTTGAAGTCAATCATTTTGTCCTTATACTGTGGTATCAATCCGGGTGAAGGCAGGGTGCTACTCAGGGCTAGGGTCATACCTGTCTGGGTCACATGATCCAAGAGCTCTTCCATGTCTCTTTTCATGTAGTCCAGGGAGGTACGTCTCAAGTCATTTACTCCAGCATGGACAATGACAGAGTCATATTTGTACTTGTTGTGGAGTGACTTGAGTGCATGCATTATGTGGTGGATCCTGGCACCCGACAGGCAGCTGACTGTAATTTTCTCCTTGTTCAGCCTGGTGAGTGGGACATCAGTGTGCCTGACTATAGAGTCACCTATGACTAAAGTGTTGGGTACATTGTCTTGCCTTAGGGGCTGTTGTTGGGTGGCACACTGGTGTTGAGAGCTATGTGTCACGTTGGTTGTGACTGGTGTTTGTTTACATTTTGGCTTCGGAGGTCCTTGTTGCTTGGGCAGGTTAATGATAAGGGCCTCCGCATATGTGGGTTTAGTGTTGCTATGTGTGGGAGTTGATGGTGTGGGTTTTGAAGGGCTATGAGTTGCTAGAGGTGTAATGCAGATGTTAGCTTTCTCCTCTTGATTGTCTAGCACAGTCTTGACCAGAGAGAGCTTTGCTTCCAGTTTGGCTATGTAAGTGCATCTCCCGCAGGTTGTAGTGTTGTGTGGTAGGAGGAGAGGATTGTCTGTGTACATGAGGCAGTTGCCGCATTGCCCCAGTATGCCCAGATTCACCAGGTGGACAGGAGAAACCACGGAAGATGACCTGTGAACATGCCTGTTTAGGTGTTTTTATATAAGATTTAAAAGCTGTTTTCCCTTACCTTTGCAAGGTACTTTGCAATTGTAGGCTGTTTAGTGCCTATGATAAATTTCTCCTTATTGACAAGGAGAGCTGAATGCTTGTATCAGTTTCAGGCTTCCTAGTGCTTTACAGCAGGTTCTAGAGCAAGTGCTAGTCACAGGGGTTCAGATTTTAGTGCTACTACTGAGAAACCAGCTAGTTTTAAGGGGAAATTTGAAGATCAGACTTTCTGGCACCTGGAATAGTTTAACTGTAGCCTCGTAGTGCTACACAATGTGAAAATTGTGCAAACACATGCGTTTTTAAACCAGAAAGTTGAAAGGGACAGAAATCAGCTCAACAAGGTACAACTTCAGAGCTGGAAACCACTCCTCCAGTGCCAGACAGGCAGCACAATTCTCACCAGTCCCACTGGTAGGCAGTAGGACTTCCCTCTGCCACAGCAAGGTCTGGATAGCTCTGAGCACAGAAAATAAAGTCCTGAGACAAGCAAGGCCTAGGAAATTGACTGGCTAGAAGAGGTGGGAAAGGAGCAAACAAGATAGTCCCTGGGATTCATGAAGCTTGTGCCAGGCGCAGGCATAGCGTAGGTGGAATAATGCCAAATATGGACGTAGAGCGATTTAGGTACGATCCAATACCACGTGCACTACCGGCATATGCCAGAACTGCGCAGCCCTCGGCATAGGTATGCTAATCACCCCATGTGCAGTGTCACACCATGCAAATGAAGGCAGATAGTGATTCAAGAAGTGGTGCAGGTGTAGCGTAAGCCCACGGAAATGTAAACCAAAAAACACGGTTTACATTTTCCCAAACAGAACATCAGTGCTATGGAAGTGGACCAGACTCATGTATTACAAAGTTAACATATGCCAATGGTGAAATACACAGCCAATGGCATAAGAAAAGATACACAACACCTAAAAAACAACATTTAATGTCATGTCCACAGTAACGCACAGTACAACCACAAGGCCTGTGTGCACAAACTGGAACATAAAGAAATTATATAAAAATGTCATAAAATCGCAATGTAATACAAATCAGGTTTACACCATAATACACAATGGTAGGCATGGAACACCACAACCAAGGTGCAAGGGTTGCTAAGGGCCTGCGACAGTGTTCGGCATGGTAACTATGAATTAGTAGTCAATGCCATGCAAATGAGGCAGATAATACTGAATCACAAATGTCCCGCCGGATGAAGGTTGTACCATACGGCGCAGCGCTATAACAAAGAGGAGTGGCTCAGAGGAGATACATGACATCAGCAGAGGGGGTGTGCCACCGTAGCAGTAAGCACATTGGAGCAATGCAAATCTGGCCTGGCTGTTGCTAAGCAAAGCTGCAGGACAGGGTGGGGAGGAATGTATAGAATTGTTTAGCTGAGAGCACACATGGTGCCCAAAAGCGCATGTGTAAGGGGATGAAAACGTGCCCAAAACCCAGTAAACGGATGCACACGCTGCGAACAATAGCACACACAGGAAGGTCAGGGGAAGAAAATAAGGAAATGCCGGAGTAGGGTAATTGGAGTACTAATGAGCAATCAACACCAATCAACTCACGGCGGCCAATCGACAGCAGCTGACAAGTCTGCTCGCAGAAACCTGCAAAACAGGATAGGGAAGGCATTGGAATGCAGAGAAAGGAGGGGAGGCATTGGATTGCAAAAATAGGAGATCTGTCATAGCAGAGCAAAGCAAACCGACAGTAGTCTGGCAATAGCACACATTACGCAAGATACGCCAGGTCTAGGAAAGTACAAATGAAAGCAGGCTGCTGGATGCATGCCAAAAAATGGTAGGTGGAACGTGCAGAAATGTAAAGGGAAGGTCAAGAGGTAATCCACGGCAGCCATATGTAATTCAACACCAAAGGCACCACAATAGTAGTTCCGGTAGTAAAACACATAAGATACCCTGTAGCTACGATCGTATATACACACCCTATGACATCATCGGTGTTCATAGCACAATAGTATAAAGTGTGAAAGCACCCTACACTCACCTGTGAATTCCCAAACACTGCAACATAGGTGTAAACACACAGGGAACTTTTAAAATGTACATGTTGGGAGCTGCCATAGCTGTGATTCATCAGCATGTGTTAGAGACTGACGGTTTTGTGGAGGATGATGCTGACAACCACCGCAGGCCCCGGAGGAGGAGAAGAGTGTTCAGACCAAGGGTAACCTACCAGGGGCTACATGATCTGGAGATAGTAGAGCATTACAGGGTGGACAGGGACATCTTATAGCAAATAGTGGAGCTGTGCCAGCCATGCCTGAGAACCAGAAATAACAGAGGGGAACCCATCCCAGTGGACACGAAGGTATGTGTAAGCATGCGAATACTAGCCACAGGTACCTTTCAAAGGCCAACTGGAGATATAATGGGGATCTCACAGGCATCAGCATCCAGGGTACTACACCAGTTCCTGGATGCCATGTTACCACATGCCAATGAGCATATATACTTCCCCCGAACTCAGGAGGAGTTGGCCATCAGTATGCGTCACTTCCACCATGTGGCACACTACCCGGAGGTACTGGGTGCGATAGACTGCATGCACATACAAATCAAGTCACCACCCGGTGAGCATGGTAGATGCTACATAAACCGCAAGGGATTCCACTCCATCAACTGCCAGGTCGTGTGCAATGCCCAGGGCATTATCATGGAAGTGTGTGCTGGCAGCCCTGGAAGCTACCATGACTCCCATATCTGGCATGCCTCACAGCGTATCAGGTATTTGTCAGGGGGGACATCCCACATGGCCACCTTGTGGGGATGCTGGCTATGCACTGGAGCCGTGGATGATGACTCCCATCAGAAATGCACACACACCCATGCAAGAACGCCATAATGAGGCACACGCACAAACCAGAATCATCATAGAGCGTGTGTTCGGGATGCTGAAATCACGGTTCCGGTGCTTGGACACATCTGGTGGAGCCTTGCAGTACTCTCCAGGCACGTGTGCCCACATCGTCATAGTATGTGCCATGCTACATAATATGATCCTGCGGAAACAGCTGCAGCAGGGACAAAATGGTGAAGGCCCTCATAGCCCACTGCAATTGCCAAGGCCATCACAGGCACAGAGGGATTCAGACCATGAACACACTGTGCCAGCCCCAGTAGGCAGACGGAGGCATGCCCAATATGCCTACGCCTTGGCAAAGAGAGAACGTATAGCACATACTCTGACAGTGTAGGCCCCTACGGACTGACACACCTCTCCACCTGCACACACAGTAAAATGGATGGCACACAAGCACGACCACCTGTAAATTGTAATGTATAGGTGGCCCACTGTATGAATCCTACATAGGCAGCCCTCAAACATTGTACACACAACAGCTATTGGAAAAAGGAATGTCAACACCTGAACAGTACATGCGCCTATCAGCATATGGTGGTGCTGTGTGTATAGGTTCCCAGGTACATCGGTAGGTACACGACCGATTGTCAGAGGCCATACACCAAATGGGGCAAACAGTGTCCGCTGTCGTCAGAACATCGAGTAACCAACTGTCGCGTAGAGGAGCAGAGGCAATCGTGGGAGCACATGTGTGTAAGCACTGTTCTGCACACACTCAGCACAGAGTCCCTGCTGCGTTAATGAGGGGCTCCACATAATAAAATCATGGATGATGTGTCAAGGCATGGGGTGTACCCATGACAGGTATTCGTCACCCCAGCATGCTCCACCCACGATTGTTTGAAGGTGTAGCACAGTATCGTGTGTGGCTCACTGAGATATACATACCCAGTGCCGGAGCACATCCAGTAAACATCACATGGACATACCATTAACTGGACTCATCAATATGTAAACTAACTGAGATACCCATGTGAGTGCAGTATGGAGTAACAGCCGTAGTATACTCCACATACAAAATGACATAACACGTGTACAAATCCCAGATGGCCATATGTTAAATGCAGTGACTGTCGTGCATGTTCCCGGTCCCACGTCCTGAAAGGGATGTAACGTAATCCCGAAGGCACGAGTAATGCATGTCAGATGCAGGTCAGCAGATCATGTTTAGCACACGTTACCGGGAATATGCATTGCCCATTGCTGGTAAGCGACGTTTAAATATGACTATATGGATATGCGCGAAACAGGGATAAGCTATTGTGCAGATCATGGTCAATGATGTCCAGAATAGGTGAGACCAGCATTAGTCACCCCTGTACTAATAGCACCTGCTCTGAATGGTGAAACGACCACTGCCAGGTGTAGAACACGCAATCATGTATCGAATCACCTAACACTATTGCTAGGCAAGATGTACCTATGGTAGGGTTGCCACCTCTTCAAATGACTAATGTGGGACATATGTCAGATGTCTGCAGGCCGACACATACAGCTGGCCAGTACGAAAAGCAGAACTGCACTGTTTTGCCTAGATAAAAGCTCATTCTTGTAATGTTGACTTACTTATTCTGTTTGTTGGTTCAGATACAGAATAACTGTTTTATGCGATTATTACATCAACTATAGGAAATAAGTATGTTCTAAAATCACAGGGCATTTGCCATGTTTACAAATATTTTGCAGGACACAACTGCCCAAAGAGGGACTGTCCCTCGCAGAGTGGGACAGCTGGCATCCCTAACCTATGGCAGGTGTGTAATGTGACAGGTACAGACACAAACGTGCGGAGTCCAGGAAACAGTATACACCAACAAGTACACAATGAAAGGTGTAGCTTGCCTGTCACTTTCCCGTCAGATATATATATATATATATATATATATATATATATATATATATATATATATATATGTACACATATATACATATATATAATACAGATAGAAAGGGCGATAGAGTGATATATGTTGATATATACGGATTCAGCGATATCTGCAAATATATATAGATAGGTCAACGACATTCATAACACCTTGGAGGTACAAATAATTAGGATACCACCAACTATGGAATGTGTAACATACCGACATGCGTAACCACGAGGCTAAAAGACCGAAAGAACACAGTGCCGGAACAGCACAACTGCGAGTAATAGTGTTGCGGTCCATGTAGGTACTGTGTTCAACTGTGTTTGTGAGTGCCGTAGTCTGTGTATGTGTGTGTTGAGGGTGCCGTGTGCATCCCCATGTGACTGTAATGTGTGTGTGTGTGTGTGTGTGTGTGTGTGTGTGTGTGTGTGTGTGTGTGTGTGTGTGTGTGTGTGTGTGTCCGCATCATGTGTCTGTTAGTGCCAACTCGGAGGTAGATCATTACGGTAGGCATGGGTATAGCTAGCCGTAGGCATACAGTTACCACCTGTTCCACATTCGGAGGGAAAGCCCCTCCCTGGGTAGGTGTGTCCTGACATAAAACATTACAAAGGGCAAATGTCCGAGATCATAGGACATTAATATGTCCCATATATAATGTAATAGTAGCATTAAATAGTTATGCCTGTATATAAGAAACGTGAATGTTACATGCAATATGATAAGTAGCCAAAGTCCCACAACAATAGGTATGTATTGAGGATAAAAGTATATGCTATCCTGTGTACTGAGCATGGCTATGTGTTGGCCTGTAACACCGCTGTGTGTCCCAGAAGTGTCCAACAATGGCCATATGAAAAGGTGGCAACCCATGGCAAAGAGGTTCTGTTACCAATACAACCACAATGACTGCAAATATCTGGGAAAGAACTACACGGGATAGCTGTCATGTAGACATATCCCTTTACATACCGCTGCAATTCTGGAGGTATGGAAGTATCAACCTCACCTGCATACTATATAGAAACCAATTAACAATGGCCCAATGTACAATCCCGTAACATAAGTCTACTAACTGATAGCTCTTTAATTAGGGATGGAGCCCACACACATATATATGGAATATGTAGAAATGCAAGCCCCACAAACCTGTATATGCTACGTACACCCACCGACATCCCCCACACTAGAAACTATAGCAATACAGACTGTAATAACAGCACAAACATCCAGTCAGTCAATTACAACTGCAGAACCGTCAACATACCTTGTGAGAGACACAATTAAAGGCGCCATGCAAAATTGCAGCCATTGTATAATGGAACAAACGGTGATGTTACAGGTTTTGTTTGCAATAGTCTGTTAACAGACGTTGGGATGACAGGTACACCCACATGTTGAACCACATACTCTAGCTGTCACACACAATCCACGGGGGACATGAATCCAAAGTATACTTGTCTCTATGCATAGCAGTTGCAATTACACATAACAAAACACAATACAGGCCATCTCCCCAAAGGTAGGGCAAATGGGCAACACCCAAGTGCAGAAGTCAATTATACCCCACTGTTGCCGCGTAATTGGCAAATGGAGTAGCTGCACAGCTGATATGCAAGTAATTAGTCACTCAGAAACACCAATAGGCGGCAGGAAACCACATGTTACAGGTATCGACGTATATAAGGAAGACTTGCCAGAGATTCAAACCGTATGCCCATACAAAATACCCGTGTAAGCAGTGTGAGAGAGATAGAGACGAAAGTCCGTAACGATAACAAGGTATGTAGAACACTCGGTATGTAAGTTTATGTATAGCATGTTTTGTATTAATTATCTACTGTATGTATAGCCTGGTTTGCATTAATTAAAAGTGTCCGCAATGCATAACGTGGGAAAAGGTATTTATATAGTGATGTCTTGCTGAGCATACTTAAGCTTGTAGAAACTGTGCGTCCAGCAGTGGGCCACAAGGTACACATCACAGACACACAAGGGATGCTACATGAGGGCTTTAAACAGAACAATTACATACAGCCCGCCGTCGTGGTAGGGTATGTCCAACAAGTATGTGCCATAGCCAGGGATAGTATATATTGATATACTGTCACAGTAGGCATGTGTATGGGCATATAACAACAATGACATGTCTAAGGTGGTCCCGCTGTGCAAGTATGCTTTGCATTATGGGATACTATGTAAAATATGTGTAATGTATAGTATTGTAGGTAGATATGTCAGATATTCTACACAGCATAACAGGCATATCATGCATACCAAAGGTATCGTCTATTGGCATGTACAATAACAGGATACATATGGCTTGTAGGCACGGGACATTGTAATAGCATGATAGCTAATCTAAATGGAAGGGCTAGCAAGTAACCATGCACAAAGGACATGTAATAGCATCACAGGTTCATAGTGGGGTACTATGCAGTCTGGCAAGTCTATGTGTAAGCACAACTACAGTGTTCATACCAGTGGCACCTCTCTAGGGTAGTGTCCTGTGATCAGCAGAGCCATGTTTTACCTGCACCTCTGCACAGTACAGCCACTGCAGTGATCCCTGGCGTACATGTGTCTCCCAAACACCAAGGGAGGTATCACATGAACAGTGCAACTGAGTGTCCCTGCGTGATGTACATAGGAGTCATGTTCCAAAGCATGGTGAGTGTCCGGTTTGGGAATGTAGCCCTCAAGCACATCCCACTCATTGTTGCGTTTGTGTACATATCCATGAGCATGTTGCTCACAGTGGCATTTGCGTATGTTGCGTATGTGGAGTATATCCATTAGTATTGTTGTGGACATGGGCCCTGTCTGTTCAGCAGAGGTCACCCCTGAGTATGTAGTATGCAAATGTGTACAGACGTGGTGTCTGTAGTTCAGCCGCATACCTTAGCTGTCGGAGCTCAATAAACGTCATGGTGTGTTAATGTTGTGGTATGTAAAGCTGTAGCTGTTGTGTAAGGTGCACCCTAATTGGGGTGGTGTACCCTTGAATGTGTGTAGAAGTCTTGAGTTCAGAGGTACAATGGGTGCCTATGTACCAGCTACACACCCAGTACAGATAAGTGTGGCCATGTAGAAGGATATCCACGCCACAGTGGCAATACAGTAATCACAGGAGTGGGTGTGACATACATGTGTACTACAAACATGTACAATGTGACATGCATGTAGGGGACTACCACCTATGTGATAGTGGGTGAATGGTGTAATGCAGAGGTGATGTCCATGGACCTTGTGTCATGCAGCTTGAGGCCATGATATTCATATCAGGTATCTGTCACAGTGACACCCATATGGATGGAGTCAGTATCAGCTGGTGGATCAATCATGGCACTTTGTATGCAGGGGTTTGTAAAGCTAGGCAGGGAAAGTCCCTCTGTGCTAGCCTGTACCTCAGGGAAGCATATACTGAACATGAGGGGCCCAATGACTGAGGACTGTGGTATGCCAAATGTAACTGAAATGCAGTAGGTACTATGGTATGCTACCCTCATTGTGTGTGTCCTGTCCATGAGCCACGTTGCATAACATCCACAGACATAGGGTACGATGTGCAGGTGGATGTGTATGTTGTCAATACCAGAATGGAGAACGGTGCTGAAAGGCAATGAGAGGACAATGTAGGATGTGTGGACTCCCGTACCATCATCAACTACCCTGGTAAATGTATGAAAGGAGTCCACCATGTGTAGGGGCCATGCTCTGGCCCTAACAAGTCCAACCCGGGTGGCATCAAAGGACCGGAGCCCAACAATGTCTCTGTGAATGACGTCCTTGATGATGTGCCCCATAGCCGTGCAGAACAGTCCAGGCAGGTGTGTAGGACTATAGTCCCACTCATGCATTGTGGTGCCACCTGAGTGGAGTATGATAAATGTTGCTGTGTGCCATTCAGGGGCCACAATGTCTGATGGCTATTACTGAATATGGTGGCCTAGTGGGGAGACATGTTGTTCAGAGGTTTGTGGACATCACAGCCTTGGAATTTGGAAGGTGACATGGGGCCAGTGCCCCAGGACATATAGAGTGCAGGTTAGTACTGTGTAGGTGTGACTGCAGTGACACCGCAATGTTCCTGCATGGATTGTGGCCCTGTAGTGAGTGAGAGGGTGTAATGTTACCATTGAATCCATCTGCCAGCATGTTGCCAAAATCACCTGGGTCTGTAATGTTCCTGAGTGACTGTTGTATGTGAGAGCAGATGTGGGAGTTGCCATCAACTACTGACATACCACCATAATGCCTTGTGGTACACCCCGGAATGTGTCGCAGTAATGTTTACGTAGCTAGTCTTGGAGTATGTGATGAGGGATCCCGTGGCCCTACCGAGGCTGACCAGTGAGCTACTCCACCCATGGGATTGTACACCACTGTGCAACAGCCTCCACCTGTTGTTGTACATTATGTCCATGGAACTTGACCACCAGAGTGGCGTCTGTTATCTGGTGTGTACCATCATGGCTGTGTGGAATAGCATGATCCATGCAGTCGTGTATGTGCTAATGAAGTGCACTGGGGTATGTTTCAGCATTTGTATGTGCATTGTCCATCTGCACGGGTGTCATGACGTTAACAACTGCTGTCATAAGACGTCTGTAGTAGGTATTGTAGTACTCATGTACTGTGTATGCCATGAAGGGTGTGGTGCCGGGGTGTGGCTAACAAGGTTGATTAGCATATGTTCGGAAACCACCAATGAGGGGATAACCCCAGGTGTGAAACACCAGTCACATGTTGGTAATGTTCATGTTAAGGTTAATGTTGGTCTTGGAGGTGGTGTGTATAGGTTGATCCAGCCGAGGTTATGACTCATGGATGTGTCGGTACATGAGTGGCTATCCCAGTTAAGTGTGGGCTAGTGTCAGTCACACAACAGTAGTAGCTGTCTGAGCCCTACTGTCCAGTACACCAACAAATGAGGTCTGGTAACCATGGGGTATGTTGTTGAATCTGTAGCTTGTTACAATGTGTATAGTGGTTCCAGACACAGTTAGTTGCATGTGGAGCACCTCTGATGCATTGTGCTAAGTAACTAGCCAGGATGTGTGTACAACATAGTGGGATATGGGAACACCTCAGCTGTGGGTGTGCCAGTCCATGTATGTGCTTGAAAGGTATGGTCTGTCTATAACCTGTCATTACAGGTGTGCTCTGCAGAGCCTAGAGGCAGGTCCCAGTCACTGCAGAGATATTGGAGTGGTGCATTATAAGGTGTGCCTTGCCTGTGTGCGTCATAGAGGAAGATGCAAGCATTGTGTCACATGACCCCATGTCTTGATTGCCAGTTCCCGTTCTGCCGGTGACTGTTATTGGAAACTGTGCAAGACAGGCAGTATAGAAGCAGCAAGAGCCTTACATGTGATCTGTACTCCCAGGGCTGACAGGTGCAGGTCATCTGTGCCAAAGCATTGTGTTTAACCAGGTCAGTCAAAGCAGACAGATTCCAGATGCCTGTGGAATGACAGCAGAAGCATAGGCAACTGTTGAAGTGACACAGTCAGTCATTGTACAGTGGTATCGGGTCCGGATGAATGCATAATGCTCCTCAGGGCTAGGCCCACACCTTCAGGGCTACAAGACTGGTGAGCTATTGCATGTCCCTGCACATGTAGTCTGTGATGTGGCATCTCAGGGCAGTCACACTAACATGGAGAATGACAGTCACATCGTACCTGGTGAGGTGTGGCATGGGTGCATAGGTTATGTTGCAGAACCAGTTACCCTACCGCAAGATGTAAGCAACTATCGCCTTGTGTAGCCTGCTGTGTGGAACTGCAGTGTGACCGCCTACAGAGTCACCTATGACTGGTGTGTTGTGTATGTTATAACACCCTATTGGCTATATGTGATGGGCACACATGAGTCTGTAGGCTATAAGTTGGTGATGTAGTATTCTGTGATGGGGGCTGCCTCTGGTGCCTACACAGAGTATGGAGAGGTACTGCACAAGTTGTCCTCGTATGTGTGGCCTGTGGTGGAGATCATGTGAGACTATGTGATGAGTGGGGTGTGTTGCGAATGTTACACATCCCCACATGACTGTCAGGTGCAGTCAGGGTTGGTGACAGCATTACCCCCAGCAGGGCTGCATAACTGCATCCCCCACAGGCTGTAGTGTCGTATGTTGGGAGGTGAGCATTGAATGTGTACATGAGACAATTGCTCTATTGCCACATGTACGACATATCCATCATATAGACAGGCAATAGCACTGGTACATGACAGTTGGACATGCCTGTATATACAACCATGTCTCACAGGATATGTGCGTTACGTGTGTACAACAGCTGTTGTACTATAAGCAAGCTGGAAATTTTAGGACAGCAAGTGTACCTGTGGGAAATGGTGTGGAATGGGTGCTATATTATTCAGTAGCTCATGACATGCTCACAAGGTCTGAACAAGTGCCTAGCATGACCATACAATACAGATAGGGTGTTAGATAATATCAACCCACAAGTGGTGACAACAGTCATAATGGGTGGCACCTCACTATAACCCTGCTGAATATGGTGTGCATGTCCATGAACCATTATCACTGTAGATGTTAGCAGTACAGATGTACAAGACAGTACGGATGTTTGATTACAAATACCTTTGTATGTCACAGGAGTGTTCTACCAGTGGCCTGTTGACAGACTCACAACTACAAAAGGTGCCAGAGTGACATGTGCATATCACACCAGTGCCAGCTACACTAGAACAGGGTTAATGTGTTGTACTCCACCCTCATTGTAGCCCATACCACACAGACAAATGTTAGGCATCTGTGTATGTAAGGATGTGAATGGCCATGACCTATGAGGAATAGCTGTGTCAGTGTTGTGAACAACATACAGAATGGGCTGTGTGGGTGAGGTGTGTGACATATGTGCACATTCTGATGGATGATATCAGCATTGTCACCACTAGGTGAACATCCCTGTACCCATTACCTACCACCTAGGCTGTGGTCAACATTATGGACACTGTGTAAGGGATGGTGCTGTGCAGTACACCTCCCTGCCTTGGTGACATCTCCAGGCCCCTTGGGTAGTCATACGAGGTACCCATGTCATGACAGGGTGCCATCCATGAGCACAGAGATCATTGGACAGGCGTATACAGCACTGGAGTGACCAATATTGGATCACATATCACCTTTAAGGGGTAATGGCCATGTGTGGATGGGTGATACCAGCCTCCACAATCCTCACCTCCACTATGCAGCATGCTGTCTACCTTGCATAAAGACATTTGCTACACCATAATGATGGACATGCTACATGTCCATATCCTGATCTGTAAGACATACGTCATGGACAGCCACCGTCCTAATACTAGGATTGCCACATGCTGGACAGATCCCTGTGCCATACATGTGACATACTCCCGCCAAACCATGCAACCCTGTCCATCAAAGCTGCACATGTCATCCCAGTCATACATGGTGTGATGGCTGCATGGTAGATGTAGTATCAACTGTCCGGATCAGTACTGTGGCACTGATGCACCTCACGGTGGCATAATGGCTGTCTGTTAAAGCTAGGAAACCTTGCCCGTACATGCTATGGTTGATAACCATCCCTGCGAATGACGTCCAACTAGCCATTGTCCCATGTCTATCACATGTGCAACACAGGCGATCCATGGCAGGATCTTGAACAGCTGTACAGTGCTGTGTAGATGTATATGGCAAAACACATGCATGTACAGGTGTCCATGCGTATGTGTGCATTGTCACTGCTCAAGTCCATTAAGGCTGTGTCTGTGTAGATATGTGACATATACACAGCATCAAGGTCAACAGCATTACCGTGGACACATCCAGGCATGTGCAGAGAGGTAAGAACACCAGTGCAGGCAAATAGACATGCCCACATCAAGACAGCATTCACATGGAGTATGAACACTGTAATGAGGTGACACACATATATGGTGATATCCAATGCATAACGGGTGTTACATGTGTGTGACACAAACACGTCAGTCGTGTCAGTGTCATGATGATTTGCAAAGATAGCTGTGCAGATGTACTAGATGTCATAGAAATGTATGTGCAGCGGTATCTCTGTACATCTCTGAAACTGTGACCTGTCACCATCATTATGTCTTACAGATACTGCCTCATACACGCCTTCCAGCGTACAGCTGCCAGGAGGATGATGTCCTCATCCCGTACCTCCATGAGAACTATGAGGTGTTGTTCAGCCATGTGCCACAGTATGCCCAGCAGCGGGACGACCTGTGGCAGGATCTACGCAGGAGGGTGAATGATGTGGGTGGCCATAACCGCACCTACCAGAAGGGGTGCAGACACTGCACGGATTTGATATGACATGCAAAACAGCGTGCCACTGCAATCGCCAGGGAACAAGGTGGAACAGGTGGTGGGCCACCAACCCAGCCCCCACTCACACACACCAAGGAGCTACTGGCCAGTCTGGGGACACCCTCAGAACAGTATCCACACACACTAGCTGCCATCGTGGAGGTGGGTGTCTTCCAACCAATGAGCCTGGAGTTGCCTGGTAAGTCAGTACTGCACATATGGCTATTATATCCCATTTAGTTGCATGTGTCACTGTACATTATGTAAAGTAACAACATATGCAAGGTATGTGGACACACATGCTGCATACTACAGTATGCTACCCTATGTATGCACACATGTGCATACTATATGCTATTATACAGGCGAATGTGTTAACATGCACAGTGCACCCTGTGGCTGTCATACAGTCATGGATAATGTTCATACTGCTGTGTCACCCCTATACAGGTACCTCTGGCATGTCGCACAGACATGAGTCCATTGCAGGTGAGACTGTCATCAGTATCAGGCATGTTAAAGCATAGATCTATTTGCCATGTGGCCAGTTAACAGTTGTACACTTGATGTTCGTTCCAGTCACAATATACAGGTCGCATCACCCATCAGTCACACAGGCCACCCATGTGCAATATATACAAATGAAATGATACACTGACTTGAAACCACAGTAGTTGTCATTGCTACATGTGTGGTCAGCTGTGCATACAACGGTGGAGGTGTTCTACAATGGAGGCATATGTAGTATGCATTGGAACATGTGTGGTACGCAAACAGTACCACACAGTGAGCTGTGATATGGGCAGCCCACAGGTGTCACCATTGTGTTATATGCCCCTGCATTGGGTGCACACATTGTGATGTGCCATATGACATGTCCCAGACACGTAGTGTTCTGGCTGCAATATTGCCACACTATCCCATGACCCATACCCCACATACCAAATATACAACCCGTTGTCTGCATAGCCCTGTGGATGGTGACATATCTGATATCTATGGGTGTATGTCATATGGGACAACACAGACGTGTGAGATAGATGGCCATCACACACATTTGGCCAACACAAGTGCACACATGGCCATGGGGGATGGCCAGAGACACGTAGCCACACAGTAGATGTGATGTGTATACACCCTGTTGCACATTGTCCACACATGGTCCAATTATAGCCTTAGTTGACTGATTATACAGTTGATGTGGTACACTGGACATCCTAAAAGCCTGTGCACAGCTAGTGGAGGTGTCACTGAAGTCTACCATATAAGATCTGTTGATCATCACGACTGTGTCATAGCATGACAGTAGTCACCTGTACAGCTTCCACAGACATTGACACCACATCAGGCCACAGATACTGTACATTTTCCTTGCTGCTGTAGGACATCACCATTAGCTGTGCACCTCGTGTGTGTGGTACATCAATGTCATTTGGAAAATGGTGAATTGACATGTCCGCTATGTGTGGACATGGTTGCCAGGCAGCTAAAACCCTGTACTTGTTGTGCAGGGGTGTCATCTGTAGGTCCTCCAGTGACCTGTCACTTGACACAGCATGGTTTGGTGTGTATACACCTCAGTATCGTGGGTCACAATCCACAGTTATGTCATGGGTATGCATGCAGTTATGGCTATGAATGTGCACATATTATGCATTGTACAGCAATATAGATGCCTCATGATGCCATGCAATGGCACAGTGTCTGTACTTCACACTGTATAGCAATGTAGACAGCTCACACTACCCTTCCATGCTCATGCACATTTGCTAAACATGCATTCTATCTGTAGGGCATACAGGCAACACCGCAATGTGATGCCCATTACGATGCTGTACATGTGTCAGGACACCACTGTGTCAGACATGTATGCATGTTAATGCACACGTCATCAGATTACATGTCAAGGTCACACCAGCCATGTGTACTGTTATCCTGTTCTGGTCCACATGGTGTATCACGGGGATGCATGCATACTACCATGATTGTGTGAACTGCATGGCTACTGATATGACACCTGCTTGCTGTAGTGTGCACCCCAGGGAGGTATGCTTACTAACACTATTAATGTCTGAGCTGCATGCCCTCTGCTGTATCACAGGCATGCTGCATGCCATCTGTCAAATCACATGCATGGTGTGTCTGTGTGTGTCTGTGTGTGTCTGTGTGTGTGTGTGTGTGTGTGTCTGTGTGTGTGTGTGTGTGTGTGTGTGTGTGTGTGTGTGTGTGTGTGTGTGTGTGTGTGTGTGTGTGTGTGTGTGTGTGTGTGTGTCTGTGTGTGTGTGTGTCTGTGTGAGTGTCTATTGTAATTTAGAGTCTTTCTTTGCATTCACAGGTAATGTAGGTGCGTTACCCTCCTGTGGTCCATCTGATGTTAGTGTCCCCACAGATACTAGCAGTGATGGACATATGCATGAGGTACAGGCAGGGTTGTCAGGGGCTGAATCTGTGCCAATGGTTGCCATCCCAGCTATGCCCCCCTCTTCCCTGCACAAAGTTCTGCTGCCAACACAAACCGCATCACCAGTGGCCATAGAGTACGGACAGTCAGCGTCTGTTAGCATGGAACAGGAACATGTGGTGGCTACAGAAGGTGTGTCTACACACCATGGTGTCAGTGTAATGACTGCAGATGTGCCACACAGGCATGTGGCCGGTGCTGCTCATAGGAGGACCTCTGGCAGACATGCACCTGCAGGACAGAGCGCAGCAGCTGGTATCACCAGACGCATGTTCCAGACTGTAATGGCAGCAGAGGCACATGCTGAACGGCAGAACAGAGAAGGGCAGAGGCTGCGGAGGGCCGCTATCCGTACCCTAAATGACAGCATCCAGGCATTTTCAAT
>NC_056725.1:474580616-474618116 GCF_019279795.1 Protopterus annectens | reverse complement strand
GTGTGTTACTTCCAGGTGTACTTCAGCAGGCATGATGCATTGCAGCTATGACCATCACTGTAGCATAGTTTACAGCACTGTTACCTCTGATGATGTAGTCTCCATCCATGTGCCATTTCACTGATGTGTGTAGTATTGGCAGCATGTGTGTCTGTGTGTGCAGTACCTGTGTGATGTGTGTAGTACACATGTATACCTGCTTAGAAATGCATACACGACATTACACAGGCTTCACCATTCGTACACTAGCTTACTCGTTCTTCCACACGTGCACACGGGCTAACATGCACGCACACATACTTACTCGGGCTTACTGGCATGCACGGGCGCAGACACACTGTGGGCAGGTTTGCAGGTCACATCGGTGGTATCCATGGCGTACGCCGTCAGTCTCCTGACATTCCTTGGGATAGCTCATGACACGCCTCTTCCACTGAGTACTGATAGCACACATGTGACACTGCTCCGGTGAGGTTACACTGTTTTGTACATACACACTCCTGTTGTCACCTATTTTCTACTCTAATAGTCCCCTTAACCTACACTACACTGTAGAGGCTTGGCCCATATGGCATGACATGTTGTGATTCACTATCCTCAGCCTCACTTGCCTCACATTGCCTACAAATGCTTCGTTTCATCTCTGACAGAGCGCTTCCACACATAGGTACCAGTACGCAGTAGCCATGTTGTCTCCAGCTTGCCATTCATCTGCATGGCGTACTAACATCTAACTAAACCTACATTTTGTATGTATATTATCCAAATGTCTTGTTTTGAAGCGCAGCGCGTTCTCATGGCGCTGCGCTACGCTTCCACACCAGGGTTCGGGGGAGGACAACTACTGGTTCATTGATATCCAAAGGACAAAGCTGCCACTGGGCTTGGACTAGGACATTGGCATGCTTCTTCGACTGTATTCATACTGTATTTGCAGTTGTCATTGCTCTGTTTAGCAACGTGCAAAACGTTAGTCGCATAACATCCGGGTACATTTCTTTACATAACTCTGCTCTTGCACGGACAGCTTACTGTTTCATGTATTGCGTAGTTACATCATTTGCATAGCTTACACATACAAATGGGGTATGTTGCAAATCCCAACATTGTCCGTGCAATGTTTGTATTATGGGCGGTCTTGCACGCCCCTGCGGGTGTTTGCTGAATAGCCTGGCAGTCATCTTTCCTTGCTGTACTCTCACTCAATCCATAAATGCCGAAGGCCTAGGCTTTGCTGTGTGCTATGTCTATTTGTGGTGTATGCATGGCTGTGGGTATGTCCCACTGTTATCATTGGTAAAGGTGACACCCTATAGGTACTTCCTGTAGACTGCTGTGTCATTTGACATGTCAGCACATACTTCCTACTGCAGCGCTTTTCATACCTTCTGCGTTATCTTGCGGTTGATAATGCTGTTTCCTCAGACATGTATCTGTTTCTAATCATACCTATCAACCTCCTAGTGCAAAACATCTGTACAAATCCTAACATGATGGGGGGGACAGATAGGGGCAGATTCTACATATTGCTCTTGCAAACGTAGATAGTTGGCAGTATTATAGGTTTTGCATTAGTATGACCTTTCTGAGGCATTTGGGGTCTTAAACACATATGTTTTTCATTATTTAATGATGTCAGTTCTCAGGTATTTGGCAGACAGGTACAGATTGTGAGAGGAACACACCGCACATATGAGGCATACATCTGCACATTCATACAGTTACGCCAATACACACAATACATGGCGCCATCACAGGCCAGTTACCATTACATTCCTATTGCAGGACACACCCACCCACTGTGTTATATTCCTCACACAGGCCAACAGGTGATTATCCACACTACTTATTCCATCATGTACCTTATGTGTAGGCTGGTATTTGCACTTTCCGTCAGTGGCAGAGCTCACGTACGAGTATGGTGGACTGGTGACTGTATCGGTGACACTGCATGACACCCTAAGGGACACATGTCGTTTGAGTCTATTAACCTCCCACATTGACTTTCACAGGCCATACGTTGTAATTCACATTTGTGGACAAACATGCTTATGACTTGTATATGTTTTGTCATTTGTCCTGACATCTTTCTTCTCACCTGTCCACCTAGTATCACTAGTTCTGTACATTTCATTAGGACGGGTTACCTTCATACCTCTCACCTGTACTCATTATGGGTATACGCCCTGGGGTTTGACCTATGATTCTGTTACATTTGTCATGATAATGTGCCTTTCTGATAGATTGCTGGCAAGCCACGACAGACTGTGCGGTTAGGTAATCATGACTGACATTTCTATTTCATGATTGCTAACTCTCATAACATTCGTATTCCCGACTACGCAATTATTCTATCAACGGTCTGACTTTGTCTGAGGTATATTTAATATAGTCCCTATTTGTCTGTCGTGTACTATGCCTTAGTCCAGCTGTCTTATTCTGACACTCTGGCAGGTATGGTTACCATCTTGGTCGTATGCGTGTCCATCCTTGATAATCACCTACATAACACTGATATAGGTCCCTACGTCTTCCCCAATGGTTTACACAATATCCAGTGGATGGGTTGCACCTTTTTGGTGAATATAGGCGTGTACTATACCCACATAGGTATATTGATCACTCCCATGGGGCGTACCTAATAGATCTGTGTCAACCAACACCTTGGCCCAATTCTGCATACCCATGATTCCCATACCTGACACACCTCCACAGTACCCATTAGACATGTTTAATGTGAGCGATAATAAAGTGTGAGGACACTTCCAAGCACTCCCCACTCTGCGGATATCAGCTCGTACGTCATACATTCAATCGACCCATGTGTTATTACCCTTGCACCTGCTACTGTTGCATGTACAGCTATATCGTAGTTGCAGCTGTGACGTCTTTCGCATCAATGACGGTTCACACTTCATATGGATCAATCTTTGGGGTCCTGCAAAGGACACCTATATTCATGTTTAACGTGTAGAACTTGTAGAACTTGCAGGCCCTGTCACACTGGTACTTTCCGAGAAATGGTTTGAAAACCATTGGTGTATTCTCCTTTCATGCATGTCTGTCTGTCTATCCATATTAGCTATACCGTGACCTATTTATGTACATGTGTTATATGTACAGGGACATATGTTCGTTGTTATATATCTATTCATGTATCGTGTGTGAATAGATATATATATCTGTACATATATACATATGTCTGTACATTCCTCATCTCGTAATTTGCTTTGGATTATGTCTGTGGATATATGTGTATATATATCTCCATATCATACCTTTCAACTGTACAGATTTCCGCTGCATGTACAGCTGTTTGCCTCTTATCTTTGCTCCATTTTTCATAACCTTGTGTCTATCTGGCAAGTTAGTGGCATATCATTAAAGACTGACGTTGGTAAATAATGACAAACATTTCAGGTTACGACTTTATACCCTTCAGGGAATCCATGCAAGTGACACACCTGTTATTCTATCCACTTTCTGTGTTTGTTAGGGCAATATCTGGGGATTGTCCCTATTTGTACCAGTTGTTGTCATGGCTTTGTCCGGTTTTGTACTTTTAGGGTTTAAAAGGTATGAGCCATGTACATAGAACGTGGGGAAAACACCATTCATTTTCTATTCTGTGAGCGGATTACACACACGCAGGCGCACTTGCATATCCTTATTGTGGGTTATATATGTTTCATAGATAATTGTGCTTCCATGAACTTTCATAATTCTGACCGTAACAGTTACATATCTGTATTCCAGTTTATGGACTACTGCGAAACACACGTTCACCTTTACATATTTAAATGTGTGTACTGCACGAAAGCTTTCATTACACTTTCAAGTTATGTGTGCAGTTGGCTGGATACCGAAACCACTATTCTATTGGTGTTCTCCCTCATTGATACGCATACCCATAGTACTTAGCTACATCAACATATGCCTCACCGCTTCACCTACGACACAGGCATCCATTCTCCTGCTGGGAAAAAGGCGGTACTACATATTACACATTCCCTATTGCCTACTGCTGTGGACTCTGGCTGCATTGTTAATCACTCCAAAGATATGCAGAACACCAAGGCATATAGTCCAGCCACATACAGGTCTTTGATTGTCAGGGTGTTCATGAAGTGATCTGGGTTTAGGCTTGTCCACCTGGTGAATGGAACTTCCCTGGCCGAGGTCAAATGTCAGACGAAGCATATGGACAGGGATTATCTCCCTATTTTGAAGTTTTACCTGTGTTTATAGACACAGGTGTTTGGGCACCTGTCAGCAGCTTATTCTGTTGGCATTACATATTATGGGTGGGGTTGTTACAGTCCATATTCCACGGTGAGGGGTGTTCCCATTCACATTTGACTATTACCTGTATACAGTCATACGGGGATTATTATTTTTGGACATGAAGTGAGTACAGGTATGCGGTTGTACATTACACAAGTGTGAAGGGCTGTTCCTGTAAATATGTACGGACAATACCTCTCAACCTCTTAGAGCACCGAACCTGCGCAAAACCTACACAATGGGGGGACAATTAGGGACACATTTTATCGATTGCTCTTACAAGCTTACAACATTGATAGACTGCTAGGTTTTGCATTAGCATGACTTTTCTGCAGGTTGTGAAGTCTTATACTCAGGATATTTCTCATTATTTAGTGACGTCAATCCTCAGCTATTTACCACACTGGTGCAGATTGTCAGAGGCACACACCAACACTATGGTGCGAACCTGTGGTCATTCTTAGGGTTGCCACCTTTTTGACTGCCCAAGTGGGACATGTTCAGTAGAGATGTCAGATTTTCCAGGACAAAACTTACCTACAGCCATGCATAGTACTGAATTTTAACCTTTTTTGTACATATAATAGCTTATTCTAGTAACATTTGAATTGCTTATGCTACTTCACAAAACATATTGAGGATTCATATATAAAATAACCGTTTTATGCGACTATTAAAGTAAATTAGGAAATAAACTCTCAGGACATTTGCTATGTCTTGATTTTTTTCACAGGACACAACTGCCTACAGAGGGATTGTTACTCGCAAAGTGGGACAGGTGGTGACCCTAGTCATTCTGCGAATATCTGGACAGTTGAGTGGTATGGCATGGACCTCTATAATATGCTGTTGTGTTCTGGCACAGCTGTAGCTCAGCATTAATGACTGCAGTCGGAACGTGCTGACAGACAGTTGAGTTTCAGACTTCATACTCCAGACATTTATGCCAATGTGCAAACTGTTATTCTATCAAATTCTATGTTTCTAAGAGATATGTTTACAGATTGTCCCTGATTTTGGACCTTTGTCTCACGTATATTCACGGCTCTGTCCAGATATCTTGCTCACACAGGTTGACAGGTATGGTCAGTCACGACTGCACACAGTCAGTGTCCCTCACACTTGATCAGGGTTGACCTGTTTACGTAGTGTCTTCCTCGCCCTCATGCCGTTTTCCACTTTGCAAATGTGTACATTATATTCTCCCTCCTATTCGTGTCTGGACACGTGCGACACGGGAAGGTATTTTATCCTGAGTGGTAGGTTATGCATGCCCACTTAGGGCTGGACAGTGTCATGGACCTCCACTGCACGTTCTGACTTGTGTCCAGATATCTACTGGATTGGACATCATGTCGTCATACCCATTCTACTATTTACACAAGTTGGTCATCCCGTGAGGGATATCCCAAAAATTGGTCAAGACCAAAACAAGTTAGATAACGAAGATTTTTGTGGCTTCACGAAAACATGCAGGGAGTTTTATCTGCAGGGGATACATGGTTTGCAATCCTGACACTGCCTAGGGTGACAATACCTACTACATATGCATAGGGGTCACTGTGTGTAGCTGTTTCTGCAACAAACCAGTGGACCGAGTACGGCTGGATTTGGTGAACGTTCTGGTATGTTGGCAGGTTGTGTGTTGTGGAGGGTATGATGGGTAGGCTATTATGCATCCAGGTGTGTTGCGTTTGTTATGGCAAGTTCCATCAGGACCCATGTGTGGGTATGTGATGGTGCCGTATCTATACATTTGTCTCACATATTTCCATATTCAAATGTTTGTGGGATTGTGTTCTACACTATGGCCTGTCTGCTTGTCTTGCAGCTGTTTCTACATGAGGTTGTGTTTCTTTCCACTTCACCCGCTGCCCCCTCATACACCTCTGGTTCACCTTTTCTGCATATGACACAAGTATCGCCTTTGAGGAATTTACCATTAAACACACACCCCTCACACGCGAATTACTCACACCCCATAGAGCACTACTTTGGTTGTTGGCCCATGACACGGCCAGAGTTACACATTGACTACCCTACATGTGTCGGGTACCTTTATAGTTGTGTGGAATACCCTGCCATGTTTGCTTTCCACATGCTATACCTCACGCACATAGGTACACGCCCTTACTACACTTTCATTACTTGGTTGGTGTAGCCGGGTACTACCCGTTCGACTGTGTCACATACACGTTCGGATTATACAGCTGCCTTCCGGATTTTGCCAGCCTGTTCTACTCATTGGTAGGATGGCACCTTTTCCTATGTCCAAGCTATTCCTTACACATGTCCGACTGTTGTGGACATGGACTCCCCACAGTCAACGGTTGTGTTTCCACCTTTTCAATTGGCCACAGTGTGACATAGCATTACCACCTGTCCCACTTTGCGAAGGACAGTCCCTCTTTGGGCAGTTGTGTCCTGACATGTAATTGCCAACATGGCAAATGTCCTGAGATTTTAGGACAAACATATTTCTTATATTTTATGTGATAGTTGCATTAAACAGTTAATTCTGTATCTAAAATACCTGACTGTTATGAGAAACAGAATAAGCAAATAAAATGCTACAGGAATACGCTTTTCTGTAGGCAAAACAGTTATGTTCTGTCCTTTATACTGGCCGTGGGTATGTGTCAGCCTGTACAGTCTGATGTCTGTACCAAACATGTCCCACTTTGGCCATTTGTAAGGGTGGCAACCCTACTGTGACAGTCGCGGTGAACACAGCATATTTTCCAGGCCGACACATACCCACGGTCAGTTCGGCAGATAGAACTTACAATTCTTGCCTATATCTAAGCTTATTCTTGTAGCATTTTGGTATCTTATTCTGTTTGTTATGACATGTATGTATTATACGTCCAGTGAAATATGTTTAATGCAACAATTGCATGACATCTACGGAGGAATTTTGTCCTATATTCTCTGGACATTTGCCAGTTTTACATGTTTGTGTCAGGACACATCTGCCCACAGAGGGACTGTCACTCGCAAAGTGGGACAGGTGGTAATCTTGGTCGACGGTACGGATCATACTGTTCCTTTCGGCCTACATGTGTCCGTGTTGTTATGGCTCGTTTATATGCTCCTTCTGTTTTGTTTACATGCGTATGCTATTTCCTATCACATTTGGTATGTGAAATACGGACATACCTTTTGTATGTGACTATTACATGGCTTGTGGGATATGATTCAGACATACGGTCACTACCTATATCTACATTTCTCCTCGTGTATTTTGATATGGACACATCTGCACAGCTATGTTCCCTCCCTCAAATTATGGGTCGGCTGGTGACCCTCTCCGTTGGACTGGACGTAGCTACTGGCGGCGCGCTAACATCTGATATGTTTCACTTCCTCATGGTATAGCTATCAACACTACGTTGGACTACAGGCACATGGTTTTCCTGTCATTTGTTCATGGGTAGGGACCCGTTATTCCCTACCGTGCATTTGTGTTTGAGTCTTCATTTTCTGTTTGCAGGGACTCTGCTTTGCATACGTTTCAGTCTCCACGGACACTGATAGGTGCGATTACTATTGCTGGCGGAATATAATATTCAGCAGTTTAGGTTGCTCCTCGAAAGCTGACATTGACACGCCTCCCTGCGCAACTTCAATACGCCCCTTGCACTTGCGCACATTTCCTATGCACGTGGCTGTGGTGGCTGCGCACCTTCATTAACATGCATATGGCGCGACTACTCCACATCTATGCCGCACGGCCAGCGCAAGCCTTACACCAGACTTGCGCCGAGCTTCATGAATCCAGGGGAGTATATTTTTTTTGTTGTTGAAACAGGCTAAACAATGCAATAATACAAAAGTAAATAAACACAGAAAAGTTTAACACACTTGAGTGTGTAGTCCTAAACAGTAAATGCAATTAAAACTCTACAAAAATAGCAATTTAAAACTTTTTAAATGAAGCAAGGCAAGTGCACAACTGAAAAACGATTTAAGTGGCAGTAATACAGCAGAATAAGTAGCTAGTCTACATATACAGAGAAGTCTATATATACAGAAAAGCAGCTAAAACACACAAATGCTTCAGATGCAGGGCAACCTAGATCACTTGAATTGTAGCAATATTAAGGCAATTACAGTTATATTAAATGCTCTAAAATATACTCTATATTTCCAAAATGTTTGAGAAGCACAGTCAGAACATAAGGTAATTCAGGCAAAACATTTTTTTTTTTTTTGAAAGGGAAAAAGGAGAAACAGAAGGCCTTATCAAATGTTCTCTCTGTATTAAATATATATATATATATATATATATATATATATATATATATATATATATATATATATATATACATATAGAGAGAGAGAGAGAGATACATAGAGACATGTCGATATATACAGGTCTATATATATATATATGTAGATATATAGATAGGTTAAAACATCTACACATGTATGGAGGTACATATAAATGTATGCAATAATGTATATATCTATATACATATATACACACACATATATATATATATATATATATATATATATATATATATATATATATATATATTTATATATATATATATATATATATATATATATATATATATGGGTCTACTTCTTTTGACCTAACTTTCATTTGCCCGACACTCATTTTCCCGACCCCATTTGACTGAAAGTTCATTTGCCCGACACTTCAATTGCCCGACACTTCATTTGACCGACAAGTATTATTAGCAAGAAAATGGAATATGCCCCCTTCCCCACTGTAGTGCGACCCTGGAGTTAGAATATATAGTTAGGATGGGTGTGGGGGGCACAGTCATTTCATATGATATTGTTAACTTTTGATGTAATATTGCTTAGTAAAAGAAAAGTAAGTGGGGGGCTTCACCCCCCACACCCCCCCCTAGCTATATATTCTAACTCCAGGGTTGCACTACAGTGGGGAAGGGGGCATATTCCATTTTCTTGCTAATAATACTTGTCGGTCAAATGAAGTGTCGGGCAAATGAAGTGTCGGGCAAATGAAATTTCAGTCATTTGGTCTCGGGCAAATGGGTGTCGGGCAAATGGGAGTTAGGTCAAAAGAAGTAGACGTATATATATGTATATATATATATATATATATATATATATATATAAATATATATATATATATATATATATATATATACACATAAATACATGTCTGTAGACAGCATCCAAAGTGGTCATATCTGAGTATAACATGGACCAATACAATCACACATTCCGCACCCCCCCCAAACAATATGAACATAACATATTAAGAGTATATGCCAATACACTATTACAAATATGTTCTATGGACACAATCAACAACACAACTGCAATGACTGCAAATATCCATGACAGAATTACACAGACAGCTTTCATTTTGCAAATCTTTATTACATTCTGATGTATTGCCAAAAGGATTCAAGGACTAACAGTACCTGCATGCTATACAGGAAACATTTAATAATGCCTTAATGAATCAGCCTGCAATTACCATAGTATTAGTCCACTAAGGGATAGGTGTTCACATAGGGAAAGAACACCCACACACATATAGACATTGTATGAAAGGGGTTCCTACACACCTGCATGTGCTATGTACACCCACCAACATCTACTCCACAAACAAAATAATTACATCAATACATACTGTCATACCAAAACCAATTATGCAACTACTGTACAACATCTGCTGAGACCTTAACATACCTGGACACAGACACACTATCATGGCCCTATGTGAAATAGTTGCCGTTATACAATTGAACAGCTGCTGATGTAACAGGGTTTGTACGAACTTATCCCGTTTCAGAGGGCTGAAAGGTTTGTACACCAAGAAGTTTTACTGAGTACTGATTATTAGCACAGTATGATACACAGTAACACCAAACTAAATATGTCTGGTAGGCACATTGTGAACCCCCTAACATTATATGCATAGCTATGCAGCCTTGAGCTGTTCAAACAACCTGGCCAGACTGAAACATATGCAGAAGTATTAGGTACAGACAAACTCTGCACAAGTAGCAATGCTCAGAAATATGACAGCAGTACTCACATTTAGACCAACTCCTCTAGGCATTACACACAATATATTACTGTTTCTCCCCATACAGCTGTTGCAATAGATTCCAAACAAAACGTCCATGCTGTCATCCTCACAAATAAGTCAAAGGGACAACACCCAGTTGGAGTACTCGATTATACTCCACTGTAGCCATGGTATTGGCTAAGGCAGTAGCAGCACAGCTGATGTGCATGTAATTAGCTACTTAGGAACACCAATCAGTCCTCGCGATAGCACGTGTTACTGATCTGTAACTATAAAAGGTTGCCTTGTCACACATTCAGACCATCTGTATCTACCTGTAGGACAGTACAAAACACTGAAAGTCGTACCAAAAATGAGTATTACACCATTTAATAATACCTCTGATTACTAAGATGGTATGTATAACATGTAGTATGTCTGTATATGTAGTATCTGTACTGTAAGAATTACAGTGTAATCAATGCATATAGTAGAAATAGCTATCTTGTAGCGATGCATTGTTGAGCAGTAGTAATGCTTGTAGTATTCTATGTGTGTACTGCTGTAGGTCACACGGCACACTCCACATACACTGCAAGGGATGATATGGGCTTGGAACTCACCAGTTTGCTTCCAGCCACTGTCAGTGTCAAGATTGGTCCAACAAGTATGTGCTACAACAGGGGATAGTATATGTCAATATATTGAACAGTCGACATATGTATGGGTGTATAAGTAAGATGAACATGTTAAAGGTGGGCTTACCGTACAAATATGGTGTGCATTGTGGGATATCGTGCCAATAGCTGAGTAATTTACAGTATTATAGGCAGATTTGTATTCTATTCTACATAGCAGTTCTGTTATGTTATCCAAACAGTAGTCATGTCTATTGGCAATTACAATACTCAATGACAGGATACATAGCATTAGTATTCATCTGACAGGTTATCGGCATGATAGCAAAGATAATTGGAAGAGCCAGGTAACTATCCATGCACATAACACATGTAATATCCACCACTCTACTATTGTTTGCTAGCAATAACAGCTGTGCATGTGTACATGTTATGCAAATGTGTAGTGACCCTTGTTACAGGGCTGGGCCAAATGGCTATGTGCACACCTACATAGAGTGGATATTGAGAGTACAGACACACTGGTTGAAATACCAGGTTTGTGTAGCCCAACCTCTCATTGCCAACCTAACAGCAGCCTGCACATACTGTATGTAAGGTAGTGCACAGCACTGGTAATGAAACAGGTTGCATATCATCTTTAACTCCAGTGTAACATCTGTAGTAGGAGTGTAAGATGTAGGAGGCAGCTGCCCATGTGTAATAGCCACATCATAGGTGATGGCTCACACTACCTGGTAATATCATGATCATGTTGATAGTGGCATCAGGGCCTATTGATACATGACTCTGTTTGGAGAGTGGGTGTCTGTGCTGAACAGAGCTCATGGTCCTGGTGGACATATGAGTATATACCCAGAGAAGGAAACAGACCTGTAGACACTTGCATCATCTGTAATCAACTAACAGAATGTGATGTGCTCCTCAGGGGAGGATTGCTGCTAAAGGTAGCTACAATGTTCCCATAATAGCCAGTGTTTTCACGTCCATAACACAAATATGTACATGTGAGCATCACTGTCTAAAACATCTTCATAGGCAATATGTAAACTAAATATGGTACTTGGTACTTGTAGTACTGACTGCTCATACAGGCATGTCCACTAGTCAGCTACTGGTGTTTCCTAATGTCAGCTTTGTGTATGTGGCCATCCTGGGGGAATGTAATCTCTATGCCATGTACACTGCCAAACCCACCTAACACCATGCCCCACACATTGTTTGGAATGCAGCTACAGGGGTAAGCTGGAAGGCAGCCCAGTCTACAGCCATGACTGGACTGGACAGTCATGAGGTGTAGGTTAACACATGCAGCTCATCAACACAACCAAGACATACCCTTACCAGAATACAGTAAGGACACCTACAAACACTACTGGAAATCACACACATTCACAGACGCGTCTAAATATCTGGCCAAACAAGTGCCCCCCCCCCAAGCAGGATGAGACAGACACCGAAATACACAAACTGTATGACATAGTTTGCATAATTGTGCCACACCTCTGAACACATGACTGGAAACATGACCAACAGTGCTCATTTATGAATGCAAACTCTAGCACTATGGTACACAATGACCTATATAAGGGCATACATACTGTCAGCTGCCTGTCTGCCATGATTAGCCACATACTCATACACTCAGACCACCTTTTGAACTATACACATGGCTCTGACATATTCCATGTTGTTGTGCAGGACCTGTGATGCAGTAGCCTGGACTACATGGAAACACATGTAGGAACTGTCAGGTCTTGTAGCCCATGCAGGCATGTCCCAAGGTCTGGGTAGCATTCTGCCATTGACCAGAATGATACTGCAGTACAGGGACAAAAGGATTGTATTCCACAATTGTCTAGTGTAGTGGTGCATGTCACAGGGTATCCAGTATCTGTCGCCCTGGGATAACATGGTTGACAGACCATGATGCTTTGCCAGACAGGGCCTGCACCTGTCAGATCTGGGTATCTGGATACTGCCTAGGGCTCATGCTTCCCCTGTAGTGCCTTCATTATGCACGGTTCAAGTGAGGATCCACTGCTGTTACAGGGACAGCCAAGCAATAAACTACGGGTCTTGCTACACAATGATACATGTCAGAAACACTATACAGACACACATATTTCAATCCCTAATATGGAAAACATATCTGTGCAGTGGTTGAGACATGTTTCAAAGCTCCGGAGAGCATACCTGCGTGACCATGTTATAACACATACCTCACCTCTTGCCCGTTATCCTTTATTGGAACACACGGGCCACAGGTGTGTCCATATTCCTGAAGGATATGTACACCCCCACGCCAATTGCATTTGCATAACATCAGATGCATTATGCTAAGCAACTACCTTTGCGCCATAGTGGAATTCAAAATGCACTTTGAGACAAATCACCCACCTGGCTGTGCACTTCCCAACTGTCAAAATGTGCTGTAATGGGGAAGATTAGGTCTGAGACAGAACCATAATAATGGCTACTCTCAACTATTCCAGTATGAACTGGGAAGACACCTCATGTACCAACACCTGCGCTCAATGCCTGTTGGATTCCATCAACCTCACTGACCTGGAGCACAGTAGACACACAAACAGGGCTAACAGTATGCTACACATAGTTAGTCTCCAATGCCAATGTTATGTTTCCTAAGAGCAGAGTGGTGAGTGCCATGGCACCCATGCAGATGGACAATGCATGTGCAAATGCTGAATCCTACACAAATGAACCTTAAGCAGTCACATATGTGCAGTGATTGTGCCATTGAAACAGAACCAGGATTCAACCCAACACATACAAGTAGGCAAACTGGTGGTACCATGCATTAAAATGCACCACAGAAGGTTGTAACTGTTGCAAGAGTGAACACATATGAGTGTAGGTGATCCCTGGTCAGCCTCAGGAAGATGCAGATGCACCATATAAAACCATGCAAAGTTACTGTGAAACTAATCAGCCACATATTATGAGGCCAAGCTCAGAGCATTCTATAGCTATGTCATTAACCGTAATGGCAACGGCAAGACCTGCTGTGCTGCACAGCACTATGGCATGGGAAGTACTGCACCTACAGAAATACCCGTTCATCCAGATAGGGTCTCAGAGAACCTAAACCCACTCCCACCTCCCCCCACCCCCAACAGGTACACTTAGTAATATATCCATGTACACTACAGGGCCCCTGTACTAATGACTATGCAGGTACAAGCTGCACTCTCTAAAGCCATACATACAGTTTTCATGGGACCTGTCAACATCCCAGGGTATATCCTACACAAATGTAAGAACACTCAGCTATCCACATACACATCATGTTCAATCATAACTCCATGTCAGCCTGTGTACACACTGAGTGGTGCACAGCAACAGTCATCACACCCCACAAATGTGGAGACACCATTGATAATGGGACATAGTGCACAACTACTCTGCTGAGTAGTTGTGCACAACTACTCTGCTGAGTCTGGTCTGTACGGCCATGAACCATGGTCGGCATAATTGATGTACTCGGTACAGATGTAGATGACAGTAGGGTTGATTCACACTGCATATCATGACCTTGCCAGGTCGTAGGACACCATCACCCATACTGTGTTCCAGCTACACTCAGTAAACTAGGTGGATATTCCTATGTCACAAGAGTGGTTGTCAACTGGACTGCTTGCAGAACCCACACTACAGAAGGTGTCTGATGAATACACGCACATCATACCAGTGCCATCCACAGTAATACTGGGGTCATTCCTGGTACTCCCCCTCTTTGTTATCTATACCACATAGACTAACACAGAAGGCATCAGCCTATTGATGTTTGCAAATGACTATGAACTAGGAGCAATAGTTGATTCATTGTGTGCTGCGTTCAACATACAGAAGGGCCTTAGTGTGTCAGATGTGTGGTGTGTGATGTATGGCCACAATCTGACAGCTAAGTATTGCATTGTCATCCCCTATGTTGCAAACCCTGTACCCATTAATTGCCACCTAGGCAGTGGTCAACATAATGGCAACTGTGTGTATGGGATGCAGCTGAACAGTACTTCCCTTTGATAGTTACATCACCACAAAAGACAGGTATTCGTATGTGGCACCCCTAATCATGACAGGGTGCCATCCAGGAATATGGAGATAACTGCTCAGCCATACTCAACAGCCATGTGACCCATAATAGATCATGTATTTCCTTTAAGGGTTATTGCCCATGTGTAGATGGCCTACACTGCCCTTCACAATCCCTAGCTGCACTATGTAGCATTCAGCCTACCCTGAATAAAGCCATTTCCAACCCAGAGGTGTTGGACATGCTACACTTAACCCATCCTGATCCCAAGTAAACACATACGTCATGGACATCCACCTTTCTAGTACAAGGATCACAACATGCCTGACAGATCCCTGTCCCATACACTTAACATACTCTTGCCATACTATGCATCCCTGTCCAGTGAAGCTGCACATTGCCCCTCTCTGTGACATTGTGTGATGACTGTATCCAAATATATCAGTAACCATGTGTATCAGTTCTGTGGCACTGCTTGAACTGGCCACTGAAACTTACCTGTCTGTTGCCTACAGCTAGGTAACCCATCTGCCTAGGCTCATAAATGGCCCAGGGCATACAGCCTACTAGATCACTATGATCATACATGCTATAGTTGATATCCAACTCTGCAAATACCAACAGGCTAGCTATTGTCCCATGTGTTACACGTGCAACACAGGCAATACATGGCAGGATGCTACACAGCTGTACAGTGCCATGTAGATGTATATGGCAAAACACATACATGCTTGCACGTCTTCAGGGTCACATGTCATGTCCCTAACAGCTATGTATGACTATGTATGTGGAATATACACAGCATTAAGGTTGATTGCATTAATGTGAACACATCCAGGCATGTGCTGATAGGTAAAGACAGCACTACAGGCAAACAGACATGCCCACGTCAAGACAACATCCACATGGTGTATGAGCAATGTCATCATATGACACACACATATATGGCGATAACATCACATCACCAGTAGGTGTCAAATGTGTGTGACCTATACATGTCAGTGGTGTTAGTGTCATGTAGATTTACAAAGACGTATTTGTAATCTTAATAAATATGATACACATGTATGTTCAGCTGTACTGCTGTACTTCTCTTTGAGTTACTATGACCTGTCTCCATTGTTACATCTTCCAGGTATGCCACGTAGCAGACTGCCACCATACAGCCACTTGAAGGATGAAGTCCTCATCCCATACCTCCTCGACAACTACACAACGCTCTTCAGCCATGTGCCACATGATGCACAGCAGCCATGTGCCACATGATGCACAGCAGCAGGATGCCCTGTGGGAGGAACTCTGCAGGAGGGTAAATGATGTTGGCAGTCAATATCGCACCTATCTGCAGGTGCGCTGACACTGCACTGACCTGATAAGATGGGAGAAAAAGTGTGCTAATGCAATCACCAGGGCACAAGGTGCAACAAGTGGGGGGCCACTCACCCAGTCCCCACTCACACGTACTGAGGAGGTACTAGCCAACATGGGGACACCTGCAGACCTCCATCCACAAGCTTTAGCTGGTATTGTGGAGGTGGGTGTCTCTTGACCACCGAGCCTGGAGTTGCCTGGTAAGTCACTACTGCACATAAAACACAACTATATATCACATAGTTACATGTGTTACTGTACAATATGTAATGTATCATTATATGCAAGGCATGTATGCACACATGCCACATAATATCGTCTGCTACTCTGTGTATGAACAGATGTGCATACTCCGAAGTATAGTGTATTGTACTGGCTTATGTGCTAAAATGGACATTGCACCCTGTGACAATCAGACATGTGTGGATAATGATCTTACTGCTGTGACACCCCTGTTTAGGTACCTCTGGTGTTTTGCAGTGACAGCAGCCTATGTCAGGTGAGATTGTTATTATTTACCAGGCCTGATAGTGTACAGAACATATTAATAGCATGCTATCTGCCATAACACATGTACACATAATGTATGGTGGTCCTGTTAATGGACACTGGTTAGACCTGCAATGCATCACACTGTTTAACAATGTGAAACAATTGAAGACTTTATGAAATACCTACACTAAACCTTCCAAACTGCCATTGCCAGATGTGTAGACAACAGTGAATACAATGGTGGAGGTGTGTTCCACTGTAGGGACAGGTACTACCTATCAGCATTACACATGCTGGGAATACGAACAGTATTGTACAGAGAGCATATGTGTGCCCAGACACTAAATGTGTTGGAGCTGGAGTATGCCCAGCCCACAGGATACACCCTTGTGGAGTATACCCTTGCTATGAATGTCACACAATGTCATGTGCTATCAGACATGTCCATGACATGTAGTGGGCTGAATGCAACACTGCTCAACTATCCTGCAAAACATGTCTCACATCCCATACATACCACCCTTTGTCTGCATAACCCTGTCCTCAGTGGGGCATATGACATCTATGGGTGTATGTCATATGGGATAACACTGACATGCAAAATAAGATGGCCATCACAACCATTGGACTGAACATGTTTACACATGGCCATGGAGGATGCCCAGAGACATGAAGCAACACACACACTAGAAGTGATGTACATGTGTGTACCCCTGTTATACATTGGCTTGACACAATACAACTATGGCCTTTGTGTAATGGTGATATTGCAGATGTGAAACACTAAACATCATATAGGCTTGTGCACAGCTTGTGTAGGCATAACATGTAACCACCACATATGTCTTAAACATCTGGAGTGTGTCATGACATGGAAGCATTCCCCTATACAGTATCCAAATACATACATGTGTTGCACAACATACACATACATCCACATCAAGCCACAGATACAGTGCATTCATCTTGCTGGTGTCAGACATCACTGTCATGCCTGCTCCTCATGTGTGTGAGGTACACAGATGGCATGTGGGACATAGAGTACGTGTAAGTTAGCCATGTGTGGGCATAGTTGCCAGGTATCCGTTATATGGTTGCACATGAGCAGGGGTGTCAGCCGTATACCTTTCTTTGACCTGTGTCACATATTCCACATTTGAGTTTATTGTGTATAAACCTCAATGATGTGGTCACATTCCACATTAGATATGTATTGTATGTGAACATAGTCATGGCTATGAACTGTGTCAGTAGCTCACACTGTATAGCAATTGTGAAGCCACATGATGCCCTGCAATGACTATGCACATCAGCTCAATGTGCAGTATGTCCCTGCATATTTGTAGGGTGGATAGACAACATTGCATCAGCTGAAGGCCCATGTTAGTATAACACATCCCTGCACTGGGACACCATTACCATACTGTACAGTGGAAAGGACACCATTGTGTTACACATGCATGCATGTCATTCAACACATCAGCAGAAGACATGTCATACTACATGTGATTGGCAAAGTCATGTGGTACACAGCAGGCAGGTGTAGTGTAAACCTGTGCTGGTCTATGGCACCATTGCAAAGTAGGGACAGCCATGTCAGACATGTGTGTACAGCCACATGCACAATGTCTAAAGTCACTCAGGTGTAGGCAGAATAATGTTGAACAGACATGCATCGCTTTGGAGAAGATATGCAAGCTAGGGCTCAGGCAAACATAGTATGCAGTCGACATACCCTACAGCTCATGTCCTCACACATAGGGATGGTGGCCAACACAGAGCATCAGTGGCAGATGTACAAAGGTCAGCAATGGTCTGTTAACATGTGGTGTATGTTGCACACACCATGGCAGTGCAGTGCAATGGTGCAAAGTGAATGCATTGTGCTGCAGGTATGGGGCATAGGCTACTAACACAAATGGTGCAATACAGGTATGTATGCTAATCACCACTATAATTATGTATGGTGCAGGTCATCTGCTATAACACATGCATGCTGTTGTGTGCAACTCAGGAATGTATGATAAGTATCACTATAATTGCCTAAGCTGAAACTATAATTGTCTAAGCTGATTGCCATCTGCCATATCACCTGCATGTAGCATGTGTGTCAGTGTGTGTCAGTGCGTGTCTGTCCGTGTGTCCATTTGTCTGTCTCTGTGTGTGTATCTGTGTCTGTCTGTCAGTGTCTGTCTGTGTGTGTGTCTGTCTGTGTGTGTCTGCCTGTGTGTGTGTCTGTCTGTGTGCCTATCTGTCTGTGTCTGTCTGTCTGTGTGGCTGTCTGTGTGTGTGGCTCTGTGTGTGTGTGTGTGTGTGTGTGTGTGTGTGTGTGTGTGTGTGTGTGTGTGTGTGTCTGTCTGTGTGTTTGTGTGTTTGTGTGTGTGTGTGTGTGTGTGTGTGTGTGTGTGTGTGTGTGTCTGGCATAACTTGTAATGTACAGTTCTTGTCTTCCCCTCACAGGTGTTTCATGTAGGTGCATTGCCCTCCTTCGGTCCATCTGATGTTAGTGTCCCCACAGACTCTAGCAGTGATGATGATAGTACGAGTGAGGCACAGGCAGGGTTGTCAGGGGCTGAATCTGTGCCATTGGTTTCCATTCCACTTGTCTCCCCCTCATCCTTGCAAACAGTTTTCCTGCCTGCACATACCCTATCACAACCGGCCATAGAAGAAGGACAGTTGGCGGATGGTAGCATGGAACAGGAAAGTCTGGTGACTATGGAAGTTGTGCCTGCACACCATGATCCCAGTCAACAGACTGGTGATGTCCCACACAGGCATGTGCCTAGCACTGCTCGTAGGAGGACCACTGGCCAACATGCCCCTGTGAGACCAAGCACATCAGCTGGAATCACCAGACACATGTTTCGGGCAGTAATGGAGGCACAGGCACATGCTGAATGGCACAACAGAGAAGGTCTGAGGCATCAGAGGGCTGCTGTCCGTTCATTAACTGACAACATCCAGGCACTTGCAAATGCTCACCATCATCTTGCGGATGTTTTGGATAGACGATTGGGTGACATGGTGGGAGTCTTTGACAATGGCATGTCAATCCTCGAGCATGGAATGTCTATACTGGAACATCTGGTGAGAGTGAGGCGTTGGGCATGTGGATGTAGGTCAGCTACATCACCTGTTAAAGGTCTACGTGAACATGCTACTGCACATGCCTTCTTCCATAGTGGCGGTAGCAGTAGCAGTGCAGCTGGTACTGTGCAGTTCACACCAGGACACAGCAGGCCACGTGCACATGGTCCTGGACGGTCCCAACAGGGACACGAATACAGTGGACATGTGTTATCAGACGGCACCCAATCTGGATCTCTGCCTGGTAGTGCCCATGCAACCCCTGGCAGGCACAGGTCACATGGCTGTGGCCAGACACCGTGAACTGTGAATGAACTGGCTGAATCTGTGCCATTGGTTTCCATTCCACCTGTCTCTCCCTCATCCTCGCACACAGTTTGCCTGCCTGCACATACCCTATCCCAACTGGCCATAGAAGAAGGACAATTGGTGGATGGTAGCATGGAACAGGAAAGTCTGGTGATTATGGAAGTTGTGCCTGCACACCATGATCCCAGTCAACAGACTGGTGATGTCCCACACAGGCACTAGCGCTGCTTGTAGGAGGACCACTGGCCAACATGCCCCTGTGAGACCAAGCACATCAGCTGGAGTCACCAGACACATGTTTCGGGCTGTAATGGAGGCACAGGCACATGCTGAATGGCACAACTGTGAAAGTCTGAGCCATCAGAGGGCTGCTGTCCATTCATTAACTGACAACATCCAGGCACTTGCAAATGCTCACCATCATCTTGCAGATGTTTTGGATAGGTGACTGGGTGACATGGTGGGAGTCTTTGACCGTGGCATGTCAATCCTCGAGCATGGAATGTCTATGCTGGAACATCTGGTGAGAGTGAGGCATCGGGCACGTGGATGTAGGTCAGCTACATCACCTGTTAAAGGTCTACGTGAACATGCTACTGCACATACCTGCTCCCATAGTGGCAGTAGCAGCAGCAGTGCAGCTGGTGCTGTGCAGTCCACACCAGGACACAGCAGGCCATGTGCACATGGTCCTGGATGGTCCCAACAGGGACATGAATCCAGTGGACATGTGTCATCAGACGGCACCCAATCTGGACCTCTGCCTGGTAGTGCTCACGCAACCCCTAGCAGGCGCAGGTCACATGGCTGTGGCCAGACACGTGAACTGTGAAGCCTGTCTTGTACAGTCTGCAGCTGTCAATATTACCCCTGTGTAGGCCAGCCACATGCCAGACCTGTGTGCATGCATACACACACACTGGAAACAAATGTAGGGCACCTCAACACACACACGGCCAATGATATCACAGGCCCTAACACACACACATGATGTCATCCAATGGCACAGCCTAGGCCTCTGGCAAACATTATCACCCTGTGCATATGAAGATGCCTGTGCCACATCCCTGTCATCCACACCATCGGTGCAGGGACATATTCATATGGTCTTATGCACAGGGTGAACATACTAGGTAGACAATTGTAGTTTAATATTGTTGAGTAGTGTTGACAAGCAGCAGATACACCATGTATTGCAGTTGTGGAATGCATTTTGTACATTTGACAGTATGTATCATATGTAACAACACTAACAGCATGTTGATCCTGACGTTCTGTCTTCCTCTTTCAGGTGTAGTTGCATGTGCCGGGGGATGTTGGTGTTTGCGGGAGTCCCATATGTACATGTTGACTACCCACAGGTCAGTATGACAATACCTGCATGCACATTGTAACTTCCACATCAGAGTTATATTCTCCCATGTTTCAATTATGTTTACTGTTCTAATGATCCAAGAGCATGATAGCTGTGTAGTAAGCTACTGTGTTCAGAGATGTCACATCACAGGTATAGTTACCTGGAGCGCGGAGTGGGTAAAAGAGTGGTATGCTGAAAAACAAGGGTAAAGGCCAGTGGAAATTGTCACTTCTCATTGGGAAGTAGTAATACTCCCTGCCATGGCAGCATGCAAACACAGACACACCCACACACTCAGGGATTCACAGACACAGTAACACACACTCTGACACATACAGTTGCCAGTTCGGATGAGAGCCCCTGTCTATACGCATATTATCATTATAGTGCTATGCAATTACAAGACGCACCACAGAGATTACACATGTACGGGTAGTTGGAATGGCCTAAGATTGAGGACACTGACAGGGATACTACAGTGCAGTGAGTGTATGTGGGGAGGGGGGACCATCAATAGGCTATGTAACAACAGGTCACACCCCAGGGAGTACATGTTAACAGGCGGTTAGTATGCCCGTCTACGATTGATGATATCAACAGGGATGTTAGATTGCTTTGAGTAGATGGAGGAGGGGGCATTAACATTTCACTATGGTAAAATACAGCCTGACTCCAGGAACCAGACAGCCATACACACTGACAACCATACACACACACACATACACACACACACACACACACACACACACACACACACACACACACACACACACACACACACACACTGGCATTCACAAATATATACACCTATGTCACGCACATACAGACACTTTACATGTGTGAGGTTTAACCACCTGCCTATGATTTCCTTTCTACACTTCACTCTGTACTGGTGTCAACAACAGTGTTCAGTAGAGCGATAACATGTGGGATGTATTCCCAACCATACATGACATATATGGACACACACCCACATATGCCAATACTGTGAATCAAACACCAGCCTATCTCATGATAGGTACCACAGAAGTACAGCACTGTACAATGCTTACTGACTCTTTCCTTTAACAACTGTGTTGATATATGTACAATATATGCACAGGGGAGGTATTACTGTTACAGGTGTCATGAGGTTTACCTTCAGTGTCAAACTTACAGCATTCTACATTGTCTGTCTTCCACTTCAATTAACAAAACCTGACCTTAGCAGGTACACAAGTTATTGTAGGACTGGTTGTAACACACCAGTGTCCTCACTAATCATTCATCAGCAAGGAAGCCCCACCACTTAGTAATCATGTCCAAACATCTGTCCATACCTCATGTATGGCTTACTGTGCTTAGAGCATATCACCATATACAGTTGGCAATGATGAGGCTGTATTGCAACAGCATGATGTACTAAGACAATAGTCACCTTCAGACATCGGACACTGCACACACATGGAGTCTACACAAACAGCAATACATGTACACATATGCGGTCTACATCAGTACGTGCAATAGCAGGTCATGAGGATACATTCCACACCTCCCCCATGTGTGAAACATAGCTAAGCATTAAACCATAATGGATGTTCTTTTCATGTACTGGTAGGGCACCACCACTTTCACTGTGTAGCCAAGTGTACATATATTACAACAGCACATCAGTGTGACACACACAGCATTATTCCATGTCATGCTCCTACGAACTGTTACTTTGACAGTGCCATGGTGAAGCCAGGGCACTGTAATGGTCAACAGTGAGCACATCATATTTGCCACACACACACATCATGTGTACTGGAAGAGTCCCAGCAATGTGCTCTGTTAGAGCTAGGCAGTACACTCATTCAAGCATGTGCGAGGTCTGTGGCTTGTAAACATCTCACCCCAGCATGTACTGGCTATTGTGGTACTAAGGCTAATGTCCAGACAGCACACAGCATGCATGGCTTGCAATTGTTGACATGGGATATATGTAGAAGCTGTGGCCACACATGGCTGTACATGTCATGACTATATCATCTGTGACTACTCAGGAACATACAGAGCAGAACTGGATTTCCCTGATTCTGTCAATACAGGCCTTGTGTAGGTCCTATGGTCCTGTTATTTGGGTATAGGCATTGCAATAGGTGGACATGTCTAAAGACATGCATGCCACATGGGGTGTTGTATAATATGATAGGTGTCATGGGTGACCAGTAGAGAGGGGAATATTACCTCTGTCAACATAGAAATTGAACCTTATGTACTGTTAGCATGCTATCTGCCATGTGCATGTGTGTAATGACTATAGCCACCTGTATGTAGAAAGGTAAACGAAAGCTATGGTAATGTAATTTATGTTGTATGAGTGTGGGATGTACATATCCAGGGCAGGTACAGTTAGGTCATATCCAACCATGAGGGTGTTGTTTACTGGTGTAGACAGGCAGCAGACACACCATGTATTGCAGTTGTAGAATGCATTTTGTACATGTGACAGTATGTATCATATGTAACAACACTAACAGCATGTTGATCCTGATGTTCTGCCATACATATATCAACACAGTTGTCAAAGGAAAGAGTCAGTAAGCATTGTACAGTGCTGTACGTCTGTGGTACCTATCATGAGATAGGCTGGTGTTTGATTCACAGTATTGGCACATGTGGGTGTGTGTCCATATATGTCATGTATGGTTGGGAATACATCCACATGTTATCGCTCTACTGAACACTGTTGTTGACACCAGTACAGAGTGAAGTGTAGAAAGAAAATCATAGGCAGGTGGTTAAACCTCACACATGTAAAGTGTCTGTATGTGTGTGACATAGGTGTATATCTTTGTGAATGCCAGTGTGTGTGTGTGTGTGTGTGTGTGTGTGTGTGTGTGTGTGTGTGTGTGTGTGTGTGTTGTTAATACTGACAACATCTGAGGGACCCTGGTATGTGTACAAATGAGCTGGTTATGAACAGTGGTATTATTGCATTGCATAACACATTATGCAGCTCTGTCTGTACATGGGTACTTTGCACAGCTGCTGTAGGCCTAGGTACAGTCCACCAATCGAGGGTCATCTGGTGGTCTACCATACTATGTCATACCACATATGGATGTGCGTTAGTAGTCTGGGAACATGGTGGTGGATGTATATGAGGATACAACCTAGAATGCAGCATTTGCCACTGTCACCTGTACCTGACTCATCTGTGATGTGTTATGTTGGAGTAGTGGTCTTTACATGTGAGTAGCCTTTACAAATATGTGCACACCACCACCTGGAATGGTCCATACTACTGTTATAGCCCACATGTCTGGATCTGAGTTATATGGTGGTAGTGCAATTATGCACTACAGAGCCTTCAGCCAGGTGTTCCTCACTGCACAGATGTCAGTATTCTCCATTGTAGATTCTACATTGAGCAAATGGATTACTAAAGCCACACATCTAGCATGGGTTAGCATAAGCATCCAATGCAATTGTCATGTAGGTGTCAGGGTGTTACATCTGTGTGTAGGACATTTGCCTTGGAATGTGGCTATATGGGTAAATGCGACCTAGGTATTATCCACACATACATGTAACATGAATGCATGTCCTCTGTGTTGAAAGCTCGTCGTTCGGTCATGACAGCCCGGAATGACAGACACTGGACAACCTCATAATAACAGCAGGACATTGGCTTATTGTTTTGGTCTAGCAGTTGTCACCCATCCCATGACATCATGGCACGTGGCATTAATGTGCTTGGTAGCAAATGCCCCATGTAAGGTGAAGGACAGCGGCAGAACTTGTGTATATGACCAATGTGAGATATACTTAGGGTAGCAGTCCTGCTATTAATGACAACTACTAACACAGCCCCGGAGAGTCATCTTGACTACTGCACCTCAGTACCATTACACAAGGTGGCTCACACATTATGCTTGCACATGCCACTGTTCCACGTATAATGCCACTGTCCACAACCTGCTATCAATGTATGCCTTTCAGGGCAGCAAGTTGTGTGACACATGCTGTAGGTAGCATCCACCTGGGCGACCCAGGTAACCTATTGTCTGTCACATCCACACATGCATGAATGTGTATACGTAACATATATATGTCAGTACTTCATGTACATGTATGCATGTGTATCACACAGCACAGACAGATATACCATTTACAGGCCACATACAGGTATCAGGTAGTAAAGCAGTATGATGTGCATATATACTGACAGGTAAGATGTACCTAACTGTAAACCTGTGTGTTTACAATAGGAGCCCATTACAACATGTTTTGTACATGTAAGTGTTTGAGCATGCACACTGTGGCCTTCAGTGGTTAGAATCGGAGTGCATCCCAAACAGCCCTGTGCTACTAAGTGTATGAGCGTACCCACTGCCACCTTGTGTAATTTGAGTCAGTGCATCCAAAAAGCCCTTTGTTACTAAGTGTATGAGCATGCCCAGTATAACCTTGTGTAGTTGTAGTCATAGTGCATCCCAAATGGCCCTGTGCTACTAAGTGTATGAGCATGCCCACTGTAATCTTGTATAGTGATAGTAGTTGTCCATTCCACAGATGGTGATACTCCAGCTCAGGTTCCTGTTGTGCTACAACTATACCTCTCAGGCCTACCTGCAGATGGTGTGTCTTGCTTGTGCATACAGGTTGTAATGGACACCTACTTTAAACACACAGGTCTACAGCTATGTACTTCATGACTGTCAGTCTCCCTGTTATTGTCCAGAATTGTAGAAGGGCAGTCTGACTCCCTTGGGATGTGAAATCTTTGTGGCATGTCTCGTAACTGAGTAGTACTGTAATAGTGACCCTTAGATAGGCAGGAGTTCTGATCCCACCACTGGCAACTGTGTGTGTGTCAACAAATGGCTGAGTGGGTGTGTGTGTCTTAGCAAATGCCTGAGTGTGTGTGTCTGCAAAGGCTGAGTGTGGTTGTGTGTGTGTATTTGTGTCTGCATCCTGTCATGGCAGTGGGTTTTGCTGCATTCCAAAGAGATACCTCCTTTTGCATTGGCCTTTATCCTTGTCAACCACTATACCTCTCTCTTCACCCCTACCCACTGCAAGTAATCGGTACTGTGATGTCACCAAGCTCAGCCGTGGAATCTGTAAGTGTAATTGTATGTGTTCTGTGGTACCCCAACTGCATACCACTGTACTAGTTACCTTTACATAGGCAAGATGTGTATGCACAATACTGGCAAGTGTGTGCATGTTTGTGTGTGTGACTACCCTGTAGCCAGGCATACACATGTGTAATGTCTTATAGCACACCATGGTAGCCATCTGTGGTGACCGGTGTCTACAAAGTATTCTATAGTTAGGAATGGTAAAGACTACACAGTCAAACATGACTACAGTTGGGTATGTTATTTTCCTGTGCCACTGTTGAGCAGTGACACAGAAGTGGTCACTGGGATGTAGGGCCATACCTATCATTCCCCCACCCTGACTCCACAATCCCCAGGGTAGATCACATTAGCCATCATTCCCCACCCCAAACTACACATACACAACAACCATCTCTTCTCTGGTGAACTGCTTATGATTTAAATGTTATAACACAAGAGATGTCTCTGTTTTGTGTACACGTCAGTTCCTTTGGAACTCTTCTGTGTCACAAAGGGCATTCAGCCATGTGTGTGTGTGTGTGTGTATATATATATATATATATATATATATATATATATATATATATATATATATTTATACATATAGCTATGACTGTGTCTGTGTATATGCATATATATGTGTGTGTACACAGCCCATAGGTGCATATATATATATATATATATATATATATATATATATATATATATATATATATATATATGAAGTTATGACAGCTGTACAGATGTAGACTTATCTTTGTTGTTTCACAGATTACGGTACATTCAAGGGTACTGAACATATGTACACAAAGGGACTGTCCCATTTGTTTTCAGTACTGTGGAATACCTGTAGTAAAATATGCATTATAGGTTCCATGCAACATGTTTGCAACCCAGATGGCTTAGTGGTACGTCCAGTGACCTCAGTGCGCATGGTCCAGGATTCAAGACCTGCAAGCCTTGTTGATACTGTCAATTAAGACTGCATAAGACACTTTTAAACATGTGTAAATGCGTTTTCGTGACAGTAAGCAGCGGGTACACGCAGGTAATAGACACCTGTCACCACTGGGCTTCCGGATATTGGCTAAGGCTCTTGCCACCCCCATAGTGCCTTTTTTAGGCAAGGCTCAAAAGACAAACCCACCTCCTTAGAAAACAAAAATGGAAAAAAACTAAGGGTAATGCTGCTCAATGCCAGAAGTCTAAATCTCAAGATGCAGGCACTTGATGCACTCCTCAGCATGGAGAACATCGACATCTGTGCAGTAACTGAAACCTGGTTCAAGGCTCCTGAGAGCACCCCAGCACTACCAGGCTATACCTCGTATCATGCTTTTCGGCCCCAAAACCCGGGCCGAACCACAAAGGGAGGGGGAGTGTCCATATTCATAAAGGACACCCACATCTCCAGGTTAGTAGCAACACATGAAGCATCAGAGACCATACAGGTGCAACTAACCATAGGCAAAACTGCTATACAACTGGTAGCATGTTACAGACTGCCCTCTCAATCTCAAGAAACCCACTCAGCCTTCCTGAAGACATTGGAGGATATGAATGTATCACAAAATACCATCATACTGGGAGACTTCAACTACCCAAACATAGATTGGGTACATTATTCTAGCCCTAATACCCTAGCCCAAAGGTTCCTGGAATTCATAAATTCAAATGCACTGGAACAACTAGTCACCTCTCCCACTAGGGGAGATAATATACTAGACCTGATCATCACAAACATGGGGACAAAATGCTCCACACCGGAAGTATACCCCTCACTAGTGAGATCTGACCACAAACTAATCACCCTGGATATACATATCCCACCTCCACCCCAGCACAAAAGACCACAGTGAAAAACTTCTCAAAAGCAGACTTCACTCTTCTTAAGACTGAGATGGTATCCTTTAAGCCCACTGTGCCAGTGGATACCACATCCCACAATGCGAATCCTTCACAAATGCTTTCTATGGACATCTCCAAGAATGCATGGATCATGCAATCCCAAACAAATCCAAGTCCCTCTCCACCAAATGTAAGCATCCTGTCTGGTGGACCTCAGCCATAAACAAATTGTATAACAAAGAAGGAAGCTACTGCACGTCAGAGCGAAATCCCATGAAGGAAGACATCTCTGATCAACATTAGCAGAAAACTACATTCTCTCATAAAACATCCAAGGCAAACTTTGAGAGAAAAATCGCTAAGGGCTAAAGATAACCACAAAGCCTTCTTCAGCTATGTTAGAAACCTGGGCAGAAACCCTCAGATATGCTCAGAGTTGGTTCACAACAAGAAAAATACACTGAACCCACAGATATTGCTAACATTCTGGCTGACAGGTTCAGTGCAAATTTCTCCCTCCTTCACCCCAAAGAAGAAATACTTATCCCAGCTGAATGTAATCTCCCTGTCATCTCAGATATCCAAGTGAGAACGCCTAAACAAAGCAAAAACACAGCATCAATGGGACCTGGCGGTATCCCGGGGTGTGTGTTACGTGAACACCAAGAGGAGCTAAACCCACACATAAAATGCTATTTAACCTTAGCCTTACTGGGATATGTACCTGAACACTGGTACAGCAACAGTGGTCCCACTCCACAAGGGGTGCCTCTACAGACCCTGGAAACTACCGCCATAAGCTTAACTAGCCTGGTCTGCAAAGCTATGGAAAGAATCATTATGGAACTTATAAACAGAGACATAGGGGACCTACAGACACTTGACCCCACCCAGTTCGGCTTTGTAAAGGGCAGATCCTGCCTTTTAAACCTGGTTGACTTTTTCGAAACAGTCACTAGAGCCATTGATGAGGGCAAAGCAGTCCATACAACATACCTGGACTTGGCTAAGGCTTTCGACACAATACCCCACTCAGGCATCATAGATAAGCTAAACAGCTTAAAAGTAAACCCTTATGTCACTAGATGGGTTGCAAACTGGCTAAAGGACAGAACCCATAAAGGTAAAATCGCTGGAGCAATGTCAGACTCAAAGCCAGTCACAAGTGGTGTCCCACAGGGATCTGTCCTGGGACCCCTCTTGTTCGGCATTTATTTCTCAGATGTTAAAGCAAACATGGGAGGGCTGTGGCTGACAAAGTTCGCAGATGACTGCAAACTAGGCGCCATAGTCGATACACCAGCAGACACACACATCCTACAAAAAGGCCTCACTGAAACGGACAACTGGTGCCGTCACCTTAAACTAAATGCCAAAAAATGTATAGTCATCCCTTTTGGAAAAAACAAAGTACCCACAAATTATCACATAGACAGCAACCAGAGTACGGAAAAAGTAATCAGAGACCTAGGGACCCAAGTAGACAGCGACCTCTCATTTGACACCCACGTTGCCATAGTGGTTAGAAAAACATTCTACCTTGCACACCTCATCATGAAGGGATTCACATCCAGATCCAAGGATGTCATTGTACCCCTATATTCCTCCCTCATCAGACCCATGATTGAGTACAATGCCCCATTTGGTATGTACCTCACCCGGCATTTGCAACAGCTGGAGAGACCACAAAAGTACCTCACCAAAAGGATCAAGGGTCTCCAACATATGTCTTATTCTGCCAGACTAAAGAAACTTCAGCTCTATTCAGTAGCATACTGCCTGCTCTGAGGTGATCTCTGCCTGACGTACAAGGCCATGTCCAATCAGGATCTGATGGACATGCTCCACCTCAAAAAATCCAAATCCATCAGGACCATGAGAGCTAAAGACTTAAACCTCGGCACAAGTATAAATAGGACATGCTGGAGGGATAGATTCATAACTCAGAGGCTTCCCATGCTTTGGAACAGGATCCCAGTTCGTATTAGGCAGAGCCCCTCACTGACTCTCTTCAAGAGAAATCTTGATGAGTGGATGGGAGATTGTAAGTTTACCCCAGGGGTCACATCTGTGTCACTGCTAGACAGGGGCACAGTAAACTAATTCTATTATATAAGGGGACCTTCATTGTGTCACTACTAGACAGAGGCACAGTATTCTAGATTTATTCTGTACATTTTTGTACCATTTCATGGAGTGGCAAAAGCCACATCACTATGGCTAGGCTTACAAATGCCCCAGGGCAGATAGCCTAGTACTATACTATGAAACTATGTACAACCTATGGTACACTTGAAAATCACCCTTCTTTGGAAATCCTGCTGATGTCACCCAACTACAAATACACCTCTGGGACTGCCCTAACCTAGTAATCCCCATGACATGTGCTGTAACTGTGTAATGCTGTAGTGTGTTAAACTAGTTTGGTAGGTGTTCTAATCCCAGACAGGTCAACTGTGTGTGTGTGTGTGTGTGTGTGTGTGTGTGTGTGTGTGTGTGTGTGTGTGTGTGTGTGTGTGTCTGCCTGTGAAAGAAACAATGATTTTAGAGTATGCATACTATTTACAACTCACATGACCAAATTTGGCAATCCTGCTGATGTCATCCACCTAGGAATACACCTCGAGGAGTGCTGTGACCCAGTGTTCTCTGTAGCATGTGCTATAACTGTGTATTGATGTAGTGTGATAAGCTAATTAGGTAGGGGTTCTATTCCAAGAGAAACCTGCTGTGTGTATGTCTCTGTCTGCCTGAGACAAGAACAATGCTTTTTAGAGTATGCACACTCTTTACATTCACAACACATTTGGCAATCCTGCATATGTCACCCACCTAGGAGTACACCTCTAGGACTACTGTAACCCAATGTTCTCCATAGTGCGTGCTGTAACTGGGTAATGCGGTAGTGTGATAAACTAGCTAAATAGGGATTCTATTCCAAGAGAGACCAACTGTGTGTGTCTGTCTGCCTGAGACAAGAACTATTCTTTTTAGAGTATGCACATGCTTTACAATTCACATGACCACCTTTGGTAATCCTGCTGATGTCACCCACCTAGACATAAACCTTTGGGACTGCTGTAACCCAGTAATCTCCATAGTGCCTGCTGTAACTGCGTAATGCTGTAGTGTGATACACTAGCTAGGTAGGGATTCTATTCCAGGACATGGCAGGTGTGTGTGTGTGTGTGTGTGTGTGTGTGTGTGTGTGTGTGTGTGTGTGTGTGTGTGTGTATGTGTGTGTGTGTGTGTGTGTGTGTGTGTGTGTGTGTGTGTGTGTGTGTGTGTGTGTGTGTGTGTGTGTGTTTGTCAGAGCCTGTGTGGTGGTGGCTGTGAGTATCTAACCACTAGACATGTCGGGGAGTTGATATTGTAGTTTTCCTATATGGTGTCCATCTTAGATGTCACAATGTCCACCTCACGAGGAGTACAGATGTCAGTCAGCCAAGGGACTGTGTTGGCAAGCCATACCCCTAAATCCGGCAAAAGGCCTGGTGAACAAAGTATGTAACCCTACTATTAACAGGAATACAACCTGAACCCATGTGTCATACACAAACACACTTGCCTAGAATATAGGGATATGTGGCTAGTACCCTGACAAATTAATGCCAGATAGATGGCATGGTGTGATTGCAGTGGGCTGCAGAGAGCATGGCACCCTGTACAGCAGTACAATAGGCACATAATTGCGGACAATGCGCCTTCACTATGTTTCCCACTGGATGCCTGCAAAATATGTGGAGCCATCAGATGTGATCCACAGAGGCCATACAGTGCCTTACACATGTGCCCTGTATGGACTGATGCCACTGACACCAGGGGAATACCTGTATCATGCTATCAATGCAGGTGCAGGGTCAACCTGCTGACTATAAGCAGGTTCTGTCACACCAGGCCAGTATAGGCATATCAGAGGATAACAGTCTATGTACACAACATGTGCCAGCCAAACCAAGTACACCTGTACATGCCACTGTACATTATTGTGGAACATGCACATCCCAGGCAATGTCCATGTCAAGGATTATCAAACACAGACATGGCATGCATTGCAAATCTATGGCCATACACAATGGTAACCAGGATGTCAGGACAGTTCATACAATACCCATCTGTGTGGGACATTGCAGACACTACATCCCTGTACCACACTGCACACCATTGTTGGGTGGCGTGATGCCAAGGATTACCCCTCACTCAGCCTTGTATAGCCATCTTGCACAGCCAACCACTACACACACATGAAGCAATGCACATATGCATGTCAGTACTGGCACCTTGTGTCTGCATGTGGGGTATGATGCTCCCAACCACAGTCACTCCCAGTATAACTCCCACTGGCATACCGACAGATGTCAAACACGTTCACATGCCCTAGCTCATAGAACCTCCGGATATCCCCTGTGGTGCATGTAGTACCTGTGCATTACTGCAGTGTGGCAAACTAAGTGGTTTGGGAGTGTATTTGTGGGCCTGGCAAAGAGTGTCAATGTGAGTCCATTAGAGAGTGTGGTTGTGTTGACAATGACATCTGCTCATGTGGACAGCCATGTGTGCTACACCTAATGTATGTCTGCTATATCTCTGTTGCAGATGTCATACACCAACACACATATATGTTCTTACAACACTAATATGTCAGCTTTGTGGCACATGGAGTAACTGCATGCACTTGTAATAGTAATGACTAGTCAGTCAGGGGTTTGAACCCCTGTACTGGTAGGTGTGTGACAGATGATGCTTAGGTTTTAGTCTCCAAGCCCTTCTCTGATGTACTTTGCCTCTGTCCGTCCCTCCCACACACTCTCTGTTGGATGTGGAGGTGTACACCTGCTCAGCAGCAGCTTGTGTATTGTAAGTGATGATCATGTTCAGGTGATGGACTCTGCACCTATTGCAGTCCTCCTCTAGCTGATTGCATGTGGAACAACTGTGATGATGTTCCCATAGCCATTCACATGAAAAACAAAGTACAATATCTAGGAACATCATGTTGGTGTTGGCTCATGACAGTCGCTGTGAGTGGTACCTGGATCTGGTGTTTGGTAAACGGCAGCACAGATGATATCTGGATGTTTCTCAAACAACATACACAGTGGGAAATAACCTAAAGACATGATGGTGATGTGCCAGACATGACTACAGCATATAAGTGTAGCTATGCTTCATTGAGACAACTGCCTGTTTAACAAGTTGTGTGTGGCAATGGCTATTATGCATGTTTTAAAACTGGCAAGACAGTGCTCTGTTTGTGAGGGACCCCCATCTGTAGGGCCATCTGTGGGCTGGTCAGTGTGTGGAACCATTTGTTTCCTGTGTTACTCACTGAACACACATCTGTGAACAGCAGGAGCATAGTATGAGGATTACAGCCTGTACATGGTGATAGTGATGATTTACTGCCATCGCATCCCTGACTGGACATATGTCACATGAAACAGTGGTATGTGAGACACTGTCTGAGGTTCTCAGTGACATGCCAATAATGGTCCACTGCTCATAGCTGCAGTCACAAGTCTTCTACACGTTGTACAGATGTCATGCAGTATATATGCATGTGTTGTGCTCCCTCTGCAATGTATGCCATCTGTTGTGTTGGGTTGATGGTCATATCTATGCATGCTGTTGTAAGTAATCCAGAATGCTGTTTACTATTACTAAGCCATATCTGTGTTTAATCTGCAACACTATAAGCTGAATGGGTTGGGAGGTGCCAGCAGAACCTCCTGTCCCACTTCAGCTGGCCATGGCACCGGGCACCAGCACATCTGGGGCCCAGCCTTGGACCTCCACCTCTGTTGGCTCTGCACCGCCTTCTGGTGGTACTGCCACTGAGGATGGGGCTCACCCCCCAGGAGCAGGTGCAGACAGGAACATGTCCGGTGTTGTACAGTCCCAGACGTGGTGCGCAGGGGGCTCATTAAGGGGTTTTGAGGCCAGATATGCCAGCTCAAGGGCAGAGTGTCACATTTACAGGGTGAGGCTGCCCTTCCTAGACAGGCCCCAGCACTGCCACCTCTGCAGCTGTTTTGGTGCAGTGGTGGCTGCCCAGGGCTGGGTACCTCCGTCCCACTGTTTCCATCTTGGGGATCATGAGCTTGTGAATGCCGAACACCCCTCCCTGTCCGAGGTGTATCCCCCCACATGTGTCATATACCGACCCTGTATGCTGTCTTGTCTGTCATTCTACCCTACCTATCCTCCATGAGCATACCTACTCTTCTTCCCCCACATCCTAATCTCACCCTATGGAAACAAAAGGCCAATCGGTTCCTAGAACAACATTTGCCCCATACATAGCTGTCCATTTCACACACGATTCCACTGGACACATGTAACCCTTTTAATATGCATCACAACATACTCCAGTTGTGCTCACCCCTGTCTCTCAGGTGCACGACACTAGTATGCACATGACTCATAAATGTTCCGGGTACACGTGATGTGGACTACCCCGTTGTACACACAACACTACCAGTCCCTCTATGGTTACCCCATTTATCTTTATCATGATGATGATGTCGCACACAGCACCTTGCAAAAGTACTGTTTTCACATAATGATTGAACAGGAACAGTTGCGTTAATGCAAATAACATATACAGAGTGCTGTATATGGCCAATGTACAAATGTTTGCATGTATGACTGACACATGTCTGTCTGAGGGAGTCTTGATATTACATAGGACAACACCACTGCATAATACAGGCATTGCTGGTGTTTCCCTTTTCATTCCTTTGCAATGCTTTGTTGTCACATGGGATGTTCCTGATATATCTATATATATGTATGTATCTATATGCTGGACATAAACACTCACACATACATCTACATGATGGAATACATTTCCTATACTGTTGAATGACAGAGCTGGATGATATGTTTGTGATAAGGTCTGATACCTGTATATCTGCCATGGCTTAGTGGTAAATCACTATAGCTGTGTGTGTGCAGGGTCCTGGTTTTGAGTCTTGCAGAGGCCATTTATTGTGTTGCTGGGCAGAAGAAGGCCATTAAATACGGTGTGATTAAGGCACATTAAAGCAGTTGTGAGCGGGTGTGCATGAGTTTGTGTGTGTGCTAAGCAATGCTAACCTCTGTTTACAGTTTCTTACACTCAGTTAGCCTCTACTTTGCTTTACCAGTGTAATACTCGCATACTGGTGGCCAAACAGGCTTACATCCGCATGCTCCCGCACTTGCAAATGCACTGCATTTGGTGTTTGCATCTGACACTCATGCCACTGAGTGGGAGTGAGGACTATGATATTATCTTGTGATGCCTATCACATCGGATTACATGCCTACAGTATCGGGAATGGCTGCCCATTAGGCGACAGCATGCAGTTCAACTGTACGGAATCTGCGGCCTGTCCAGAGTTTGAATCATATTATTGGTGTGTTCCTCTTACAATCTGCACCCGTCTGGCTAATACATGGGAACTGACACTCTTCAATGCAAACAAGTAATTGGGTTTTGGAACCCAGATTCTTCAGCCGAGTCATGCTACTGCATGCCTAATATTCTATCATCTTTCTAAGGTTGTCAGTGGAATATGTGCTTTCTGTCCCTATCAGACCTCTCATACGATTGGAGAAATATACAAACTGAATCAGGGACATAGCATAACAACATCAGGGACACATTTAAATTATTGGTGCTATTAATCTGACACATTGACAGATGCAGAGCATATGAATTCATACACATTTTCTGAGGTAAATGATGTTTATAACTCTTAATTGTTGTCTTTATTCATTACGTGTAATTCACCACCTTTCCTCCAAATGTCACTAGTTTTAGGAGGGATTAACTGGGACAGAGTTAGAAACCGAGTCAAAATCTGGGACGTCCCTGGATATCGGGGGCAGTTCAGAGGTATGGTCCCTATTTGTTCCCCCAATGGTTTATGTCCTGTCCAGTGGATGTGCTCTTAGGGGTTGAGAGGTATGGGCGTCAGCTATGCCCATTTTGGAATATTACTTACATCCCCGGGGCGGTCCTAATATGACTGCACCAGGCAACAACTGCACGCCTAGGCCCATAATTGCATACCCATAGTTCCCCCACCTGCCACTCCTCTACAGCACTCATCCTTACTGTGGGTGCAGGTAGGGTATAAACACACCACTACACACTGCCCACTCTCCCTGAGTTGGGACACATGTCGTACGTTGTGTTAACCAATGGGTTATCAGGCTGGTACAACCTACTGGTCCATGTACATCTACAGGCCAGTTTGATAAGTCATTACCTGGACTGCCTCCAATCAATTGTTGGTGTCCCACAAGGGACATCGATGTCTATGTTTCATGATTAGACCTGGCAGGTCTCTCCCACTGGTAGTATCCTGCCAGTGGTCTAGGAAGAAGTGGTGTGTTTACCTTTATTGTGTGTCTGTAAGTCTCATCGGCCTAGCTGGGGAGGTGGGGGGGGTCGATGCTTCATGTTACACAATTGTTTATTGGACCCCTCTCCCCCATATGCACAGCCTGTGAACATATGTTACTCGTAACTGCTGTATCAAATCCTACCTATATACATGTGTATATTTACAGTCATATATATATATATATATATATATATATATATATATATATATATATATATATATATATATATATATATATATACATTACTATATACAGATATATCTGTATATATATATATATATATATATATATATATATATATATATATATATATATATATATATTTTGTTGTATATATATATATATATATATATATATATGTGTGTGTGTGTGTGTGTGTGTGTGTGTGTGTGTGTGTATGTGTGTGTGTGTATATATATATATATATATATATATATATATATATATATATATATATATATATATATATGTGTGTGTGTGTGTATATATATATATATATATATATATATATATATATATATATATATATATGTGCGTGTGTG
>NC_056725.1:474545616-474575616 GCF_019279795.1 Protopterus annectens | reverse complement strand
CAGACATACAACTATAAGGAGCCAAAAAAGAACAAAACATTTCCATGTGTAATGAGGAGTACTGACATGTGAACATAACTCTCATGGAGATATTCAGGTTTAAAACAGAACTGTTGCTTATTGCATGCTACCCCAGATGCAACTATCATTTAACTTGACTGCAGTGATACCACCTTGTACTAATCAAGCAATTTTATGGTGTGAAAAAATGAGCCTCTACTGTCCACCTTATACTACTGTAGGAGCATGCCCCCAGCACCTTCAATCCTCATCCCTATCTCATGCACAAAATGAGCTGCTAATGTGCATAGTATTGTGCTGGTACACCCTAATAGGATTTGCACACCCTCTTGTGTAACTTGCATATGTTGAGCACCCTAGGGTACGTATGTATGTATCTATCTATCTATATCAATAAACATAGATATAGCTATTGCTATAGAGACATATATATATATATATGTGTGTGTGTGTGTGTGTGTGTGTGTGTGTGTGTGTGTGTGTGTGTGTGTGTGTGTGTATGTGTGTGTGTGTGTGTGTGTGTGTGTGTGTGTGTGTGTGTGTGTGTGTGTGTGTGTGTGTGTGTGTGTGTGTGTGTGTGTGTGTGTGTGTGTGTGTGTGTGTGTGTGTGTATGTGTGCGTGTTTGTGTGTGTGTGTGTGTAGATATATCTATACCCCCCACACACACATATACATGCATAGTTATAGCTGATTATCAGGTGCCTTGTATACTTGTGTACCTGTGGACACACATTCTAACTTTGCTGTGCACCTAAGAGAGCCATTTCCTTTGCTGTATGCCTAGAGTTTTGTTACCAGAATGTCACTTATGTCCCACAAGCCATCATGCTACTAAACTTGGGCAGGCCATACATGCTGAGAACCCTTACAGCCTTCAAGATGCTGTCCAAGTACTCAATGTGATATAAATGAAAAAGTGTATCCACTATCACTGCAGTATGCATTTGCAAAACTTGTTTTTACTCGAACATACTACTTTATGGCTCTCCTTTGTACACCTTGTTGATGCATTTGTTCCTTCTACAGGTTGACAGTCCTACTCCTTACATGGGCAGGATAACTTCGCTGTGGTCCATTCATTCCCTGACTGATGTAGAAGCCTTATAAGCCCAGTTGGTCATCCCAGAAGTAAGAGTCAGAGCGTATGGATCCATTCAGTCATTTGGGTCCCCCTTCCTTCCTGGTCTAACCCCTCCCTAGTGTGGTCCTGCTATCCACAGTTACTGCTACCATGAAGCAGTAATGCATGAATGTAGACTCCTGTAGCACAGGCATCACATTGAACCTTAATGCTAGCTGTTATACCCCAACACTCTTGATGGGGAGAGCATGGCAGAGAGTCAACAGCCCACCATCTCCCAGAAGGGTGAAAGTTAGTTGCAATTCTTGTTTAGATCATCTAATGTTCCATGTTCCTACTCAATCACACATGATCTGGGTCTTGTCAGCACATCATCCTACAGTGCCACACAGCCAGGTTTACATCACTGCTTTTTTTTCCTTGGTTCTTTTTATGGTACTATAAAAGCCAAAGGCACACAGACTCTATCTTTTCTGCACAACCGAGTCTCTGATTTTATTCCCATGGTATCCACAGTATCCATGGTATCATCTTTTCTGTGGGGGCATGAGCTGCCTTTCTGCACATCCTGCACATCTTGCTTTGCCTGCATAGCCATTAGTCTTCTCCAGCTTTTGTACAAAACACAGCTCTGCTCAATGCATCATTAGCACAGTCAATGTACTAAGCTGCAGTTAACTGTGCCATGCATAAACCCTGGCTGCAGACAAGGCACATATGATTGGCTGTAAACATCTGTCTGTAAGTCACTCACCTCTCATTCATATGGACAAAGCAATCTCTATTGCTTCTGGTATGCATGCCAGAGATTGTTTCTGAATCTGCCTACATATCTCTAACAGCTACTGTAGATCTGAACTTATCAGTTTATTCACTGAAAGAGAACTTATCTGATGGTTTCTGATCATGTGTGTCCACTGGTCAGATTCATCTTGTGCAATGGCCAGGCTCACTAAAGCCATAGTGTCTGCTAAGTTAATATGCATAACTGATCTTGTATTCCTCACTATAAAAGCAATAAATGTTACTCTCATTAATAGGTTCACAGGTGTGTACTAGGCTAAGGGCCCTGGAGCCTTTACAAGCCTAACCCATAGGATTACCCTGGCATTATGCCACCTGACCTTAATTTCCCTTGCCTCTATCGAGGTGAATTTTCTATCTCCCATCCACTCATCAAGATTTCTCTTGAAGAGGGCCAGTGAGGTGCTCTGTTTGACATGTATGGGAAGTCTATTCCATAGCATGGGCAGTCTCTGGGTTATGAACCTGTCCCTCCAGCATGATCTGTTGATTGTGGTAATGAGGTTGAGGTCTCTGGAGTGGGTGATGTGGAGAAATTGGGATTTCTTTAGATGTAGCATTTCTAACAGAGCTGGGTCAGACATGGCTTAGTAAGTCAAGCAGAGATCGCCTCTAAGTAGGCGATATGAGACAGAGAATAGTTGGAGTTTTTTGAGTCTGTCTATATAGGACAAGTGTTTAAAGCCTAGTATCCTCTTTGTGAGGTACTTTTGCGGCCTCTCCCATTGTTGCAGGTGTCTAGTGAGGTACATGCCAAATGGGGCATTGTACTCAATGATTGACCTAGTAAGGGAAGAGTAGCGGGAGACAATGACCTCTTTCTTCCTGGATGCAAAACCCTTAGTAGTGAGATGTGCCACATAGAAGGACTTTCTGACCACAGTGGCAGTGTGGTGGTCAAAAGAGAGGTTGCTGTCAACCTGTGTTCTCAGATCTCTTATAACACCTTCAGTGTTCAGTGGACTACCATCAATGTGGTAGTTCATGGGAACTGTTTTTTTCCCAAAGGGGATGATGACACATTTTGTGGCATTGAGCTTAAGGCCATGGTTCTGACACCAGTCATTGGTCTCAGTGAGGCTTTTCTGTAGGATGTCAACATCACTTGGGAAGTTAATAATGGCTCCCAACTTGGAATCGTCTGTGAACATTGTCAGCCAGAGTCACTTCGTGTTGGCCTGGATTTCTGCGAAGTAGATACCAAACAGGAGAGGACCCAGGACCAAGCCTCGTGGGACTCCACTTGTGACTGGTCAGCAGTCTGACTTGGAGTCAGCTACTTTCACACTGTGGGTTTTATCTGTGAGCCAGTTTAATGAGTTGTTCTATGATTCCTGAGTGGGGAATGGTATCAAAGGCCTTGGCCAGATCAAGGTAGGCTGTATGAACCACCTTGCCCTCATCCACAGCTCTGGTGACTGACTCAAAGAAGTTAACCAAGTTGAGCAGGCATGATCTACCCTTCACAAACCAGACTGTGTGGGATCCAGAGTTTGGAGATTCCCTATATCCTTGTTTATTAGGTGAGCAAAGCAAAAGGTCGAAGCTATGCCAAAATCCAGCAAAACGTTAACAGAATGCAATCCAAAGTAAAACGAAAAAACGTTGCTGGATACTGCTGATTAAATAAAACACAATTTATTGTCATACAAAACAAACAATAAAGTATTAGCGCTGGACTGACCCTTCATCAGATAAAACATCATCATTAAACATTTCTATTTAAAAAACAGTATAACCAATCAGGATTTAATAAAAAACCCGCCTTTTACTGAGAGCTGGCTTAAGGGGGACCACATCATTTAGCCCTGGATCCCTATGCGCTGTCATTTCCAGGATCAATCTAGATTCAGCCAATTCTGTAATTTGTTTGATACCACCCCCCCCCCCCCTACTGGTTAATTTTAAGTTTACTATTACCCTGAACTTGAATTTGTGTATTGGATTATCTCTTATATGCCTATATAGGGCATTATGCTCATCACTATTTCTTATGCTAGACAAATGTTGTAGAACTCTAACTTTTAACATGTTGTTTGTCTTCCCTATATAAAAACTGGGACAGAAAGAGCACTCTGCTATATATACATCATAATGCATTAGTTAATAATCCCAGGCCAAATAGACACAAGGTGATGATTACATATGGCAGTGATGCTAGAGGTGTTTGTGAAATTATACGGAGAAATTGGAACATAATTGCTAGTGATACTAGTTTGAGGGATTTGGTGGGCACGTGTCCACAGTTTACTTACAAAAGAAACAGGAATTTGAAAGATATGCTTTGTAAAGAAAGGAAAATGAATGTAGGTAGAATGTTTAAAAGCACCGCAGGTACTATCCCATGTGGTTCTTGTAAGGCTTGTGGCCACATTAAGAAAGGAACAGAGTTTAAACATCCAGTTAATGGGAAAATATTTCTTTTAAAGGGTAGGGCGACATGCAGGACAACTGATGTTGTATATATAGCAGAGTGCTCTTTCTGTCCCAGTTTTTATATAGGGAAGACAAACAACATGTTAAAAGTTAGAGTTCTACAACATTTGTCTAGCATAAGAAATAGTGATGAGCATAATGCCCTATATAGGCATATAAGAGATAATCCAATACACAAATTCAAGTTCAGGGTAATAGTAAACTTAAAATTAACCAGTAAGGGGGGGGGGGGTGATATCAAACAAATTACAGAATTGGCTGAATCTAGATGGATCCTGGAAATGACAGCGCATAGGGATCCAGGGCTAAATGATGTGGTCCCCCTTAAGCCAGCTCTCAGTAAAAGGCGTTTTTTTTATTAAATCCTGATTGGTTATACTGTTTTTTAAATAGAAATGTTTAATGATGATGTTTTATCTGATGAAGGGCCGTAGCCCAAAAGTGCTAATACTTTATTGTTTGTTTTGTATGACAATAAATTGTGTTTTATTTAATCAGCAGTATCCAGCAACGTTTTTTCGTTTTACTTTGGATTGCATTCTGTTAACGTTTTACTGGATTTTGGCATAGCTTCGACCTTTTGCTTTGCTCTTTTCAATTGTTGGATTGAGGTCTTCACAGCTATGCATGCTGCTGAAACGTTTTTGGCTGTTAATAACGTGAACAAGGTTGGCATGATTGGTACATCGGAAGGATGGTGTTTAAAGCGTTTTGCCTCCCAAGAGAATCCGCTGCTTAACCTGGGTTTTAATGTAAGAAAAGGGAGACAGAGAGATGATACTGTCCCTGTGGCCATGGATAAGTCCTTTGATGATAATCTAAGGGATTTGAGCTACAAGGTAACCAGACTCCAACGTTTGCAATGGCAAACATTTCATTTGGAAGCCTGTTTAGATTACGGCATAGTACCCCGTGGAATGCGCGTACTATGTATGCCAACTCAAGGGGATAGATATCCCGAACTGTTAGCTAGATGGCAGTCTATTAACATCAAGACTAGCTACCAATATATGGACTTGCTGAATGACTTTTTTGCCAAGGAAATGGATACACTTAAAAAGGATGTGTTAGCTTTACAACAGAAGCTAGAGGGTGAATATAGTGAGACGTGGTGCATAAAGAGGATGGAGGAGCTGTATGCTACTTTCGGTGAAAACGATGCTAAATTGAGAGCACAAAAAATGGGGAAATTACGTAGAGATTATGATGACTTCTCCAATGGCAACATTTTCGTTTGGCAGAAATCAAGAACTTTACAATCGGTGGCTACAGAGAAGGGAACCAACAGGATTAATGTACGTCAACAGGCAAGGAGTGGCCTAACAGAGCGTTTGATTCCAGCAGGCGACGTAATGGCGTCCACTGAAACTTTTGAAGCTAACCTTAGAGTTACAACGGAGGCCAACTTACCAAATGCACATGAAGGAATTACAACTGAAGGAACATTTACTGATTCCGTGTCCACCATAGCCGACGTTAATCCTTGTGCATTAGGGAATAATATAACAGCAAATAACAGCAGCAACAGCAATGATCTTTGCCCCATTACCAACACAGCAGCTACATTGGGTCAGGATGAAATGGGCAGTGATTTACTGGCGGCTGTGGATGAGAGCATGCAGACGGGAACACGACCTAAAATCAGGCCATCGCTGAATCGTTTTTTGGACATGCTACCAGTACAAGTAAAAAAGAAGGGTCCATGGAAGCGTTCATTAAACAACGACAGAGACCTCATGAAGAAGAGGAGGACTCTAGATTGACTTCTTATATGGGTGATGGTATTGTTTTTAATTTATCTTCATACACTTTGACTGAAAGTGAATTGGAAGTTTTAAATAAAGGACTGACATTTGTTCCTAGTAAGCAATGTTTGTACCATGAAATTGTTTTAGATTTGATGACTTTTTGCCGTAATTTAATGCTGAGTAAACTTTTTGGCACTGGTAATAATACCCAAACTAGTTTGAAAAAACCAAGCAGTTTTGTACCTGCCCTGACACCGGCACTTCAATTGTTTATTAATCAATGTGATAGTGATTTGATTGAATACTTTCAGAATGGTGCTAGGGATAAATATTACAATTTAACAAGTGAGCAAAGAATGGCTTTGACAAAACTCAGTGAGAATACTGACCTCACCATTAAGATGGCTGACAAGGGGGGTTCCGTGGTCCTATTGGACACTGATTGGTATGCCAATAAGCTCACTATTTTATTATCAGATAAACAGACATATATAGCAATAAATCCAATTGATGTCAGACGAGTAATAGATAGGGTCCACAGTAATTTGCGCAGGTTATGTAACTGCATGTATATCACACCCCAGCTTTTGGATTTTTTACTTATAGAGAAGCCAACCACTTCCATTTTTAAAGCACTTCCAAAAATACATAAAAGTTTGACTGACCCACCCCTAAGACCAATAGTCTCAGGAAGGGGGTGGGTCACTGAAAATATTTCTATTTGGTTGGAGGTGACCTTGAGGCCTTTTGTAGGAAGAATGGAGCATGTTCTAATTGACACAGGACATTTTCTCACTACATTAGGTAAAATCAATGAAGAGGATCTAACAGGAGATTATTTAATGGCTACTTTAGATGTCAATAATTTATTCACCGTGATTATTAATGATTATGGGATACGGACGGTGACAGAACTTCTTGACACTTTAGGCGTCTCACATTTAAAGGTAGAATTAATAGCAGAGTTATTGACTCTGGTGTTGGACAACAATATATTTGAGGGGGCAGATTGCATATATAGGCAGGCACAGGGGATAGCAATGGGCACCCCCTGTGCCAATACATATGCAAATCTTGTTCTCTCTCATTGGGAAAAGGTTCATGTGTTAGGAGATAGCAGATGGAAAAAACATTTGTATATGTATCTGCGTTTTGTAGATGACATGTTTATTTTATGGAGAGATGATAGTGAGCTGCTGTATAATTTTGTGGACTATCTTCATACCACCACCTCCTTTCTTAGATTTAGTGTTAAAACTTCATGAGAAACTCTGGATTTTCTTGATGTCTGTATAACACAAAGGATGCATGGTTTTTCCTCAAAACTTTATAGAAAGGAGTGTTGGAAGAACACCCTACTGTCATTCGACAGTATGCACCCCAGACACACCTTTCCAAATATAGTACAAGGTCAAGTGAGTAGAATATCCAGGATTAGTAAAGAAAATACACAGTTTGATGAGGAAGTTAATTACCTTAAAGAATGCTTCCAAAACAGGGGTTATGAAGAAAAAATGGTTGGCAAAATAATTGAGAAAAGTAAACCCCTTAGGCAAAATAAATATAAACCATGGATTAATCAGATACATGATACGCATAATAATGCATTAGTTAATAATCCCAGGCCAAATAGACACAAGGTGATGATTACATATGGCAGTGATGCTAGAGGTGTTTGTGAAATTATACGGAGAAATTGGAACATAATTGCTAGTGATACTAGTTTGAGGGATTTGGTGGGCACGTGTCCACAGTTTACTTACAAAAGAAACAGGAATTTGAAAGATATGCTTTGTAAAGAAAGGAAAATGAATGTAGGTAGAATGTTTAAAAGCACCGCAGGTACTATCCCATGTGGTTCTTGTAAGGCTTGTGGCCACATTAAGAAAGGAACAGAGTTTAAACATCCGGTTAATGGGAAAATATTTCTTTTAAAGGGTAGGGCGACATGCAGGACAACTGATGTTGTATATATAGCAGAGTGCTCTTTCTGTCCCAGTTTTTATATAGGGAAGACAAACAACATGTTAAAAGTTAGAGTTCTACAACATTTGTCTAGCATAAGAAATAGTGATGAGCATAATGCCCTATATAGGCATATAAGAGATAATCCAATGCACAAATTCAAGTTCAGGGTAATAGTAAACTTAAAATTAACCAGTAAGGGGGGGTGATATCAAACAAATTACAAAATTGGCTGAATCTAGATGGATCCTGGAAATGACAGCGCATAGGGATCCAGGGCTAAATGATGTGGTCCCCCTTAAGCCAGCTGTCAGTAAAAGGCGGGTTTTTTATTAAATCCTGATTGGTTATACTGTTTTTTAAATAGAAATGTTTAATGATGATGTTTTATCTGATGAAGGGCCGTAGCCCAAAAGCGCTAATACTTTATTGTTTGTTTTGTATGACAATAAATTGTGTTTTATTTAATCAGCAGTATCCAGCAACGTTTTTTCGTTTTACCTTGTTTATTAGGTCCACGATGATTCCTTCCATAGCTTTGCATATCAGACTTGTCAGGCTAATGGGGCAATAGTTCCCAGGGTCTGTAGTCGCTCCTCCTTTGTGGAGAGGAATGACTATAGCAGTGCTCCATTTGGAAGGGACAAAGCCTGAGGTGAGGCTGTGATTGAACAGGGCTCATAGGTGAGGTGCTAGTTCACTCTGCAGTTCATATACAACACAGCCAGGGATATTGTCTGGTCCCATAGAAGCCGTATTCTTGGCCTTAAACAGTGCTCTGTGCAGCAGTAATACTGGGAGCCTGGCAATCTACTGGTATTGTGATTGGTCCTTTGGAGGGGAGAGAGGGGTAAAGTTGGCACTGAATCTGTCGGCCAGTATATTGACAATATCTGTTGGCTTGGTATAGGAGGTACCATTGTGCAGTAGCTCAGAGCAAATCTGGGTATTGCCATGGAGGTTCTTTACATAACTATAGATGGCCTTGTGGTTGTCTTTACTATCTGCTGCAATTCTGTTTTCATAGCTAGCTTTAGAGGATTTGATGAGGGATCTCAACTTTTTGTTGAGGCTGATAATGGAGTTTTTCCAGTCTTGGGACTTCACCTTATTCTGCATCAGTTTCCTCCTACTGTTGTAGAGTTTGTTTGTGACAGGGGACCACCAGATTGGCTTCATTTTTTTGGAGGAGAACATCTTGGTTCTATTGGGTATGGCGAGATCTATGCATTTGTGTACGTGTTTGTACAGTGCATTGGTGTATGATTCGGCAGTCATGCAACTATTCACCATTTGCATGGGTGCCGTGAAGTTAGCCACCTCTGTTCTTAGGACCCCAAAGTTAGGTTTGGAGAAGTTTTTCATGGTGGTTACCTTGGTGGGGGTGGGGGTGGGAGGGATGTGGATTTCCAAGGTGATTAGTTTGTGGTCGGATCTAACCAGGGAGGAGTTGACTTTTGGTGTAGAGCAACGGTCGCCCATGTTAGTAATGAGCAGGTCAAGGATGTTGCTACCTCTAGTGTAGTATATATGTGCAGAATGGTGGTGACAGTGATCTTTAAATGGCTAACCTCTTTCTGCAAAGTATCAAAGCCTGTGATTTGTTGCTTCAAGACTGCCTTCTCCTTATATGCTAAACATAACTGTGGATAGTCAAGCACATTTAGAGTAACATGGTATTAATATTATACATTACATTGAAAATGGCTGACCACCTTTAGTTGTATATCTATACTAAGTGTTCTGTCCTTGCACCATCCTTTTTACTGTTTTCTTCATTTTGTCAGTGCTTTCCAGGAAATAAAAAATACTTCACTGATTTTGCACTAAATCACTCTACTGGGCTCTTCCGGCTGCTACAGAATATGTTTGAGAGTTTTACTACGAATTGTCAAGCTGCACAATCCTGAGTATTAGAAACAGTGAAAAATAATGCCTAAAATAAGGGTGAAAAAATGAGCTTTAATAAAGGTGAAAAAAGAATTAGCTTTAAGTATGTTTTGCAGGAGGACAAGCGCTATCATCCACTGAATTTATATATATCAACTCCACTATCACACCAACTCAAAGAAGGGAGAAATCTCCCAAAAGACAAAAATTATTACTGGTGCACACTTAAAAATTGTACTGGCAATATTTACTATGGAAAACAACCATCGACATTGTGTGTTTCTGTGTCTTTTTTTTTTCATTGGGCAACTGATGTTCAAGAAATTTCATCTTGACTACCTGCATAACAGTCTAGCTTTGAGACATCAGTGCAATGAACATTTTTGATTAAGGCCAGTTTTTTTTTTGGAAAAAAAAGCACATTTCAGAATGGACTCTACGTGGTATTCAAGGCTATTTTCCTGTGTGTATTGATCTCTACACACTGGGGCCACTTTGGCTTCTCGGTATATAATATAAACATGTCTGATGTCACTGCATCTCTGAGGGCATATTTTCCTCATTCAGTAATTATTTTCAGTCATTGCATGTATCAGTCAGTTACAAATTATAACACACCTGTCTACAAACTGCTGTCTTACTTCCCATCTGAGCTAATTTAAAATTGCTAAAACTTTATCTCCTGACAACCTACTTATAGATGTAGTTTAAAATAAGGCTTCGCCCCTTGTATGCAGAAAACTTCATGCATGAATAGAATTTTTTATGAGTTTCTCCTATATCTGTAAAGCCACTGAGCTATCTTCCCATATTTACCCCCATCTAGGCTGACAATTAACACAATTCATGTTATCAGCAGTGACACAAACTCACATTGATTATGTCAACTAAACTAGTGATACTCACAGTGTTGCAAAAATAAAAAAAAATAAAAACATTTTTTTTGCTGGAACAAATCCCCACCACCACCCTTGATGTGTGAGTAATTCCCCACACTACTAAACTTTGCATATATACCTCAAAGGTCACACAAACTTAAACAAAAAAAAAAAAAAAAAAAACTTTTTCCTTTCTTTGGGTTAGGAAACCACGATTAAGGATGCAATCAGTGCCCTTCCAGTACTAATGTATTAAGCAAGGAAATACAATTTTCCTACTTCAGCATTTTATTCAGGTACATAGAATGGTACTGATCCTGACCCCTATATTTTTTTGTATCACCAGATGTAAGTGTCTTTCTCCAGTGTATGCACACTTATACTACACACAATCATTCATTTTGCTTAGTTTTCCAGACTTCTCTGTCTTATAATAGCTGGGATATTTTTTTCTTTGTTCATTGTCTTATTTTCTTTATAAAATTCTGTTGTATAAAGGAAACAAATTGCTCTAAAATATATATTTTGAACATTAGAACTTACACAGTAACAACATGAAATAAATAAATGTATAAACAAATAAACAAATGAATAAACAAATGTTCAGTTTGGGAAATTTCCTTCCTTCCTTTTATCTTTTCTTCTCTAATGATCCCTCTTTGTTCCTTCCTTTATTCATTTATTACACACTTGCTTTCTTTCAAATTTACGATATGCAGAAAATACTGTTTTTTTGGTTACATATAAATTACATATCTAAAATACAAATGCATAATCATTTATTCTATTATGTTTAACAACACTCTATAACTGGTCATTCTAATTTAAAATGAAAAAAAAAATATATATATATATATATATATATATATATATATATATATATATATATATCTACGTGTGTTTATCGAAAACTCACATTTTTGAAAAATAGATGATCGAGCTCACTTTAATAAAAGTGCACTTAAATGAAAGTGCACTTTCATGAAAGCCGATTCACCAAATCACGGTACAGTGGGGATAAGGAAATATATCTTTTTCCCCACTGTGGTGCGATCTCGGAGTTAGTATATTTAAGTAGCTGGGGAGTGAGGTGCAGGGGACTTGACCCCCTGCAAAAATGTGTTTTTACTGTTTATTTTAGTGTTTTTGCCGATTCAGTGAATTGGCTTTTGCGAAAGTGCACTTTCGTTTAAGTGCACTTTCATTAAAGTGGGCTCGATCTTCTGTTTTTCGAAAATGTGAGTTTTCAATAAATAGAAGTAGACCCATATGTATATGTATATATAAAGAGAGAGAGAGATAAATATAGTGTGCTTTCTCTTCCTCATCTGGACATTAGTTCTATTGGTTCACTATCTTTCTTTTAAATGAAAGATTATGCCTCCCCAATTTTATCCAGTTTAACATGCATATAAAATGTTTATCACGATGTATTTACATTATGGTTGTGTATTTAACTTGTTTCTCTTACCTTTACAATATCATGAGATTGTGCAAAGCAAAATGTATTACGCCATGCATTTCCTTTTGTCTAGATTTCAAATATTTCTAGTGATTGTCTTAATTTTCATTTGAGCTGCTCCTTTTTGTCTTTTCTTTTCACAGAGTTTTTATCATCACTTATGGAATTACTGTTTTTCTTTCTCCAATGGATCTTCCTCCTACACCAAATTGTCAGATTCAGTCCACAAGGTGGGGGTCAGACATCCTTGGGCTGGTGAGAGCCCAATGGCTGATTTCCTCCTACCTGGTTAGGACTATTGGCTCATCCATTCCCTAGTGGCGAGAGTTGGAGGGTAGAGATGATTCCATATTGTTGGGCTTGCAGAGAGAACTAACTGACCCCAGTGGAGTGCCTCCTTCATCTTGACAGCTCTCTGTGCTCCACTGCCTGTGGCCAGATGAAAGGTCATCCCTTGGCACATGGAATCCCTTGGCTAACTTGTATGTGTACCATGGCATAAATGTTCCAAAGGCCCATAGTCCACAGGTGCAGGTGCAGGTATAGGTCCTGTAAGGTGTTACTTAACTGGCAAGCCAGACCCACCAGACATCACTAGGATGGGTGATCTGCTAGGAGCTTTTCACTTCCATCTTCTGGTGCCAGCTGTGCCAGGAGGCTGACCCACTAATCAATCTCAGGTCTCCTTGACTATAGTTCAGGCCTTTATCTCTCGGTGAGAACTGAACTAGCTTGCATACTGTGAAGTTTTTGCAGAGCCTAGAATTTTTATAATCTTTGCTTGTATCTCTTGCATCATCTAGTTTGCATTCATACTAGTTAGACACTAAGACCTTTCTTTTGGGACTTTTTTTTCTTACCATACTCAAGTGGGCCATCACTTCACTGGACGTTTGCATAAAGCCATCAATGAAGACAAAGCCCTGAGCTCTGCAGCATTTACAAAAGCATTCATCGATTTTTATGTTACATACAACCAACTCCACACTGATGCACTGCATACACAGAGCCACTGGAAGTTAAATTGTGTTTGTATCTTGCTGTTTTCTTCTGCCAGCTTTCTCATCCTCATTCTTCATAGGGAAACATTTGTTCCCACAAGGACAATGTCTTCCAGCTTCCCTCTCCAAGTTTCCATTATCATGGGAAATCAGTCCTTATTCTCTTCAATCATTATGCCAGTTATGTAATTACCATTCCTGACCCTTTCATTCTTAAAGCTACCTTCCAAAGAAACTGTCTTCTTATTTTGTTAAGTCTCATATCATTCCCATTTGGTATTTCAGTTTATATACAACATGCTCATAGATGCACCCATTTGCATTCAGGTATCACATAACCCAAATAGAGGTAGTGGAAGAAAATGCAACTCTGATCCACTCTGCTCCATTCTTGATCTTCTAAGCTTCGAATGAAATGTATATATATATATATGTGTGTGTGTGTGTGTGTGTGTGTGTGTGTGTGTGTGTGTGTGTGTGTGTGTGTGTGTGTGTGTGTGTGTGTGCATGCAGGGGAATAAATATTTTGCCTGATTATTGTTCTAGTTTTAGCCTGTTTTGATGGTACTAGTACAGAGGAATACAGAGATAATTCACATGCAGATGACTGAACATACTCTATACTACATTATGACTTACGTTAGGCATCTGGATTCAGTAATCCATTTATTGGGTTTAGCATAATGGTTAATATCTTCACCTTCCAGGCACAATGTACAGGGTTTAATTCTGACCTTGGGTTATTTTCTAGGCTTCTAATGGCCTTTCACGACATTACGCCTAGTATTTATGTATGAACCTATAAGAGATCATCCAATAAGAGAGCCTGTAGTACTGTATTCTTAAAGTCACTACTCATATACATTAGGAATGCTGTAGTCAGTTCTGATGTTACTAATCAGCAGAAGATAATGTTGAGTGAACCCCTAAATACATTGACAAAATCAATCTATATGCTGTAGAACTAGCAAACCATGAAAACAATAGATATAAGATCCTTTTACAGCAGTACAAGCTGAGTAGTATGATCAACACCTGTTACTCCCTTGGAAGGAATAATAAAGATACCTCACTTACTTTATGGAAAATGACAGCAGGGTCATGTTTATTTATTTACATTTCTAAATACACTTTTCTTTAGTCCACATGGCCCATTTGCACTTCTTCAGGGTTTCCAAGGAAAGATACTCTAACCTATGTTAGAAAGTTTGCCAAGGTACCAAGAATGTACCAAAACAAAATAAACACACTGAATTTAAGCAGTTCCTGTATAATATAAACTTGAAGAAGTGTAGTTCAATATACATTTGTTATATTATAACTGCAGCAAAGCTAAGCAAGCATATAATGAAATCCTAACAATCGTCAAATACAATATAAAAATAACTTGCAATGTAAGAGATGGCTAAATGTGATGAAATAATGTATACTACATTCAGAGGAGTATGACGGAATTAGGGATAGAATAAATCAAAATAGCTGTGCAATGCGTGAGCTGAATGACTAGTGATAAGAAGAAATAGCTGCCCTGAAACAGATTCCACATTCATCTTATCTTCATTGGCAAGCATTTTCACATGAATATCTGCTCATATATGATAAAGCAGTTCATTATCTACTACCATCAAGTTGCAAAACTTCCATTCCATTCTTAATAACTTTTTCTTTTTCTTCTTAAAGCGATATGGATGTCTATTCAAAATGTATTTTTTCTGCAATTCATAAAAAATGGTTATATTTTTGTTTTCTTGAGGTTAAATAAAACTTTAGACTTTTAGAATCCATTGTTTTCAGCATATGAAGCTGACTGTTATAAGGTGTTATATAGTATAACTTGTACTTTACAGCAGAATATCTCTACTAAAGCTTAAAGGTTTTGCAAACTCTAGGCCTCTTTCATTTAATGCATGTGTATTCCAGTGTTATTATCATCTTACTGCCTTGTATGTCTACTGAATTGCCCCAGCAACACAACTAGTAATTAAAGATGTTATTGATATACATTAGTGGCACCCAAGTATGATGTAGGACAGCTGTGTCTAATGTATGTTAAATATGAACTTGTGTGGCTAGCAGGAAGGCAAAAATCATGCATCTGAGAATATGTGGGCTTGCAGTCTAGAAGTTTTGCAATTATCAAAATATTTGTGGTTGTGTTATGAGTTTTTTCTCTGTAGTGACAGCCAAGAAAAGCTCATTTGAAAGGCAAAGGTTTAAGAAAAAAACTTAATTTGCACTGTCATACAATGAGTGGGAGAAACAGTAATTTATGCCTGCCTATTATGTGTCAAATAGTATTTAGTTCAAGAAAAAGCTGACTCTTCTGCTTAATGTGATGCATCCTGTTAATTCTATTGCCTTCCACTCCTTTTGTGCAGAACAGCTGTACACATCTTTTTTTATGGAGCATTAGTGCTGCTTTAAGTATCTACAATCCTGAACTAAGCATAATTCAGGAAAGTGGATTCTGTGAATTGAGGATCAATAACTGTTAATGCAAGATATAATAGATTTCCTTCCGAAATATCTATTCTCACTGCCACCTCAACAACTAGTAAGGAATCTGCAGTGTGAAAATAGCATAGAGAAAAAATTAAAACACGACTGGATGGATACAAGAAAACTGTTGAAGAAAATGTTATTATTATTTAAATTCTTGAGGTTGAATAACTTACCCTTAATACTGACTTGTAGCATGGTTTCTTTTGGGATAATTAATTTGCTGTGTGAGTCTTCATGTCCATGTCCAGTCATATGAGATTGGATTTTATGAGGCAAAATTGATGTTTTGTAAGACGTTCATGGCCAAGCCATACTTCATAGAAACTAAAAAAAAAATTTTGCTTTTTTAATTAAAATCTATTAATTTCTCTATGAATGTTTAGGTATACCTTTTATAGGAAGGAATCACAAATGCTGTGCTGCATATACTTGCTAGAACTTACTTATATGTCGACTTTGAAATGTGACCAGGTTCTCCATCAGCTGGTAATTATACTATTTATATAATTGTCCTGTTTATACCTGAAGGCTAATGTGACAGGGAGCACTAATATGATGTACTTGTATGTCTGCAGCACCATAACACTTTCTGAGACTAAAGCATGCTGCACTCATTGTAATACAAATAAATATATTCAGACAGATGTCATTTAGGATGAGATTAAGGCATTCTGGATTTTTTATGGCTATTATCTAAAAATAATAGTGATCATTAGCCTGATGCAAGCCAGATGCTGCAAACTTGTGCTAGTCAGAAGAGTGCTAGTCAGAGTTAGTAATGTGAATTCTGACCCTTAAAACACAAGAACCTAGCCTCACCATACACTGATGACATTATAAGGATTTCTAAACGGATTCGTAAAGTATCATTAAGTTGACACATATATGAAGGCTCTTGAATTCCACTTTTGTGTATGTGGTATATATCCCTTGCTGACAATGATGCAGAAAGGTAATAATAATTAGAATGGCAGCAGTCCGATTCTCCAATTTCTTTCAGCTGGACAGTAAATGGGATCATCAAAGCCTTAAGATGCACTAGTATTAATCGGAATCACCCATTTCCAGCTTGACCTCATTTGGAATCTCACTATCACACCATCCAAAAATAATAAGTTATATTCCTGTAGTCTCATACAACCTAGAAATTGCCAGAGTTCCTGGATGGCTATTCTTCTGCTTACAAATTACTGGTCATTATTTTCCCCTACAGCTGTGGAGACTAGTGAAAGCTGAATCTTAATTATTGACCATGTATATTTGACTGGCAATGTATAGATACCTCAGCAGTGATTCAAGCTTCGTATGATGTGCCACACTTGTCCTTGTAATGATCAATGTCTCTTAAGTTTTATCAGGTGCTTTGATCAAAGGCTATTAAGCATGGCACTGTAAATGTGTTTGGATGAGTGAGGTATAAAGTGATACAGTGATATCCCTGGTGTAGTTAGACATGCCATTTTAGATGGACTACAGACCATACTTTTCTAACTTTGGTACGTACCTGCTGTTCATTCTTTAATTTTATCTTAACCATTGTCCCTACATATTTGAATATGGTGTAATACTTCATGATTTGACCATTTTTTGTTGAAAATCATAAGTTATGTTTCTTTTGCCAGTTTAATGAATCTGCATGGATTGTTGTTACAGGTGTGGTGAGTATTCCTATGTTCCATTAATAACAGAAGACCACCATCCCTGACTCATGTGACTTACGTAGTATGTCTCCTGTCTTCTACACATGGCAAGCCTGGTCCACTGCTTCTGGTGCACCTTATTACAGTTCGCTCATACTCATAAGATGTATATTTAATTACTTTATGACTTGCGTCTTGACCTGTACAGCATTTGGTAAATATGCTGCCTATGCCCAACAGACCTTCCCCAGCCATGGAAAACTCATAGCAGACTGCACGTCTGAGATTTGTACATTGTGGATTGCATCACAACAGGCATATTGATCCATATCCATTAATTTCTTTGAGTCCAAAAATGCACAGGTGAAGATAACAACAGTGGAATGCACAGTATCTGTGCAAAAACAAATGTAGTTATCTATTTTTACAAAGGCATCCATAGCTCATCCTAATGGTTCAGAGGCACGTACTTCACAATACATGCAACTGCATAAAATCCAGCATACATATACATTTGCATACACATACAAACTTAATATATATCAAATTCATAATCACGCAGGCATCTCAGTACACATGCGCATACATGTACCGTATCGTAACTAACACACACCATCACTTTCGTAAATAAATGCTTTCCTCTTTTGCCATATGAACACAAACACATCTAAAAAGGCACATTATTTCATGCTTAAACTAGAACTTTCATGAATATCCTCGGTGCAATTGATGCAGCCACTCTTGGAGTTTCCTTGCTATCACACATAATGGTGGGCCTATATTACGTTATCAAAAACCGAAGTTAATGAACGTATGTTTGAAGAACAATAAACAGTGAATTGTCATTTCCACGAACAGCTACTACAGCGAATTTCATCCTAGGGGAAAAAAATCACTTGGCCATCATTGTGAAATTGTCCTTTTCCCCACTGTATTGTGATCTTGGAGTTGGTATATTTAGTTAGGGGGGTGTGAGGGGCACTGTCTCGTTTCTGCTTGGCCAAGTGATTTTTTTCCTCTAGGAACAAGTTTGCTAAAGTGGCCATTCACAGAAATGACAGTTCACTGTTTATTGGTCAGCAAACAGGCATTCATTTACTTGGGTTTTCAATGAAGTAATAATGACCCCATAATAGCTGCATCATTGAAAAGTTCTGCAGTTACACAGTGCCACCTGCAATGCATTACCACTCATTTACAGCTTTTACAAACCAAACATGGCAATACCAACCACTGAATAATTTGATTTGCTTAAATAAGTTTTATACTTTTCATGTATGACAAGAAGTACTTTTCTAATACAACTGTTATACAGAACAGCAGGGCTGAAGTAACACATATTGCAACATTAGTGGTTAAATGTGAGGTGGAAATTTAAGGAAGTCCTGAAAATTAATAATATAACTCCTGATATGTACCAATCGCTGCTAAGCAAAGTAGAATTTCTGGAATGCCTGTAGAAGGAGGTAAGCAAGTTGATAAAAGTAATGACAGTAATAGCTGCACTGAAAGGTAGGATGCGCTGGACATGTATACATCAGAAGAAATATGAGAAAGATGCAATATGATTGGAATATAATGAAAATAATAAACAAATATCAATGAAAAATAAGATAAAAACAGTGATTGCTGTGGGTGTGAACAAAGGACTGGCCAGAATGGACAACACTGATGAAATTAAAATAAGACATAAAACAGTTCTCATTCTAAGGCTGACTTCTGGGTTAATGCAGTAGAGCACATAAGGTGGCAGAGAGAAAAAGGGCTGATGGATTCCATAATATCTAGAACAGATGAAAGGCCAATGGGAAAGGGGGAAGGTTGAGACAACGCTTTTATGTCTCTGCACAACTGACCAACCAGATTCAATAAATAAAGGTCTTATGTACCAATTATAATTCCTAGGTAGAGGTGTCTTATACAAGAAATATTAAGTCTTGTTTTCCTGACTTGCTGTATCTATCAACTGGGTCTTCATCAAGACAAAAACCTCATTGTGTCACATAAGCATTCCAAACCAAAACATTGACAAGGAACATGTTTGTGGAGAAGTTTAAGAAATGGATGAAAAAAACTGTGTGCCAATTTTACAAGATTTCCAGAATCAAAAAATACTGAAGAATATGATCGTATTAACATGTTCTCAAATTCAACTATGCTAATTGGTTATGAATGATAGGGCAATCTGCAATACAATAATAAATCTTCAACTTGGAGGGAAAGCCATCCGACATCCTTAATTGTTTACTCAGGCTGTCATAAGGTTAGAGTATTTTTATTACCTCAAGCTTTAATGAAATGTTTCTTGTCACATAAAATATTCAGAAACTTCCCTTCTAAATAGATGCCTTTTCTGGAGTGTATGAAGTGTTGAAAGGTGATCTGGTATGCCAACAACAGCTGTTTTTGAAATAAACTTAGTCTCATGAGTCTACTAGATCACAAACCACAGAAATAGAAGTGTATTGCCAACAAAAAGATGTGAGTGATTTTATAGCTTATGTCTTCTGATGTAACAGGAAGTTAATTCTACAGCGTGTCCCAGACTTGATGGAAGAATCAGTGCTATTTAATACAATATATTTTCCATACTTTTAGGAATAGGATTTAAAACCTTAAGTATTGCAACATATTAAAGGGAACTAAAACAACGAGTAAAAGATCACACAGAAAAAACAATCAGTAAAAAACAAAAGAAAAATCTAGCAAGGCTAGACTTTCCACTGTGTGATTCCGTAAACCTCTTGTATTAGAGGCAACATGGGATATATGCAAATGTCATTTTAAGGACATCAGGTGTTTCAGCTATATGGCAATTCTGAATGCCCATGACTTTTTTCTTTTTAAATCTATGGGCAAATTCATGCCAATAAAGCCAAACCCCACTAGCTGTGGACATGCATGTTTTACCCTTCTTATAGCATCATCAGCACAACATAAGTGGAATGTTTGGCTTAACGTTTAGAAACACAGGGTTGTCGTACCCAGCTGATATCCATAGCTGTTAGGGTGTCTGCAAAATATCCCAACCAGAAAACTAAAACAATGAGTAAAAAACAATCCTGTGTTTCTAAAGAGTAACTCAGAACAAGAAACCCAGGTTTGCAAGGACTCATGGGACTTTCTGGAAAAGATTAGTGACCTTGATTTTATAGTAACCACATCCTGATGACTATTGATGTGAAAGACTTATATGCTGTGATCCCTCGTGATATTGGGTTGACATGGTTCAGAGAAATTTTGGAATCTAAAAAGTTGGATGTTGTTCTTACTAATGTGTTGGAGGTTCTACTAGAAATGGTACTGTTCAACAATTTTATTTTATTTAAAGGGAAACACTGCCACCAAATAAAGGGGAAGCTACTATGGGCAAATTGTGGGTCCATTTATGCCAACATAGTTATGGCTAAATGGGAAAAGTCTGTTGTGCTAACTGGCCCTTTTGCATGATTGATTCATTTTTATACCAGATATTTGGATGATTTATTCTTACTGTGGTTCATTGGAAGAACTTCATAATTTTATAACTTACATTAATCATAATTAATGAGGTGAGGTTCACCTCCCACATGGACCATGTAGAAATTTCATACTTGGATGTGTTGCTTATTACAGACCACCGATTGTTGTTCTTTTTCTAACATATATTGAAAGACCACTTACTCAAATTAATTTCTACACTTTTCAAGTGATCACCCTTTGACCCAAAAGAGATCTGTGGTCAAGGGGCAATTAGTAAGATCTGCATGAATGGTGTCCTAGGAACATGACTTTTTGGAAGAATGCCTCCTACTTGAGTCCATGTTTATCAAAGAGGGTACCCCTCTCTTTTGGTACATGAACTAAAGGACAAGGTCATTATGAAATGAAATAGGAATGTCTATGTTCCCCTTTTGGCAATGTCTAATAAGGGGAAAGAGACTGTTTTTGCCCACAATAATTTTGTGGATGAAGGGTCATTTTAAAACTTGTTTGTCACAAATTACAATCCTGACAGTAATTTGATGAGGTGGATTTTGAACAAAAACTGGCTTTTGTTATGGGAAAGTTTGGACTTTCACCATTTATTTCCAGAGAAACCTAAAATGGTTTTCTGGAAAAAAAATAATTTGAAAAGTATTTTAGAAGGAGTCTCTATTACAACAAGAAAGCAACATGAGGACAAATACATGAAAAAGTGTGGTAGATATAAATGGATACATACTGGTAGCTTTTTTAAGATTAGAGGGAGAACTTATTTAATTAAAGGGAGATGTGACTGCTGTACTAGTGGAGTAGTGTATGCTGCATTATGTCAAGTCTGCTCAAGCTTTTACATCAGAAAGACTGACCCCCAGATTTACTAAGCCCTTTATAGCATGCAGGATTAGTTTAAAAACTATTTTTGGCAATATGGCCGACGTGCGATCCAGGAACGAGCTCCCGGGAAGTGCACATGAGTTCTTAGGTTAATCCTGCATGGACCGAGCTCCTGTATTTAAATTACCCTGATTTGCAGGTGAAAACCATGCAAATGAGGGGAATATGTGATCCAGGAAGCTGGCAGCCATCCGTGCAGGACGAGTGCAGTGTGCAAAAATGTACTCGGTTAGTAACCGAGTACAGTTCAGCAATCTATAAAAAGGAGCCATGACAGCTCCAAATAAAGGCTGCATATCATTGAGGAAGCATGCCAATGTCCAAGTAAAATGCCATTGGCATTACAAAATGTAAAAGAAAAAAACAAACAACGTTAAATTTCATCTTTGCCGATCTTGCCTGGTTAAGCATAGGGCAGTGACGCACAAACGGGATGGAGGAAATAAATAAAATAAACCTAAAATAAGCATTCTAACTAAAATCGGTATTCTGCCATGCAAGTTAATGGCAGTCAGAAGACAACCTGGCCAGTGCGTAATGGTTGCTAAGTGGGGGAGGCTCAGTGTGGGACATGTAACTATGCATTAGCAGGCAATCCTATGCAAATGAGGGAAGGGTTAGTGAATCCCAGAGTTTCCCAGGGTGTGAGGCAGGTCCCAAGAGTGTAAGAGTATAAATAGTTGGGTGCAAGACTAGGATATAGGTGACATCATGGGGGGGGGGGTGTCAGGCATACTGTAAGTGAATTGGAGACCTGTGACTCGGGATTGCTCCTAGTGTAGCACAGCTAAGCTAGGGGTGTATCTAAACTTGCCAAGCACTCTTTACAAAGTATAAGTGTGTGTGTGCGCCGTGCACTGGGTTGTACAGGAAGAAAAAGGAAGTTAAACCAGGAAAAAGCAGCTCCATGCACATTTGAGCACTCTGTTCACACAGCATGCACACGGGTCAAAACAGGGAGGCAATGGGAAGAGAAAACAGCAGTAGGAAGGTAATCAAGGAGACCTAGTTGAGCTGCCAGGTGAAATGTATCAGAATCAGCTAATCACACTGGAAGCAGACCAGCCCAGCCCAGAACATCACTATAAACCAAGCAAACACCTACCCCCCCCACTAGATTTTCCACACTCTACACCACCGGTGTATACAAGCGGGGGAATTTTAAAACCAAACTTACAAAATGAGAAGGGCTGCAGCAGGCAACATAGAACAAAATGTGCAAGAGGCTGAGGGAGGTGAGGATGTCAATGGTGCCAAATAACCCACAGTGAAGAGTCAGAGAAGAATGTACAGACCCAGGGTAACCTACCAGGGGCTACATGAGCTGGAGATAGTGGAGCACTATAAGGTGGACAGAGACCTCCTACAGCAAATCGGTGAGCTGTGCAGGCCGCACCTGCCACACCACACTGGCCTAGGGGAACCCATCCCAGTGGATACCAAGGTATGCGTAGGCCTAGGTATACTAGCCACAGGTACCTCCCAAACTACAACTGGGGATATCATTGGCATCTCACAGGCATCAGCATCCAGAGTATTCCACCAATTCCTGGACGCCATGTCAGCACATGCCAGTGAGCACGTATATTTCCTCAACAAACGTGAAGTGTTGACCCACAATATGCGTCTCTTCCACCAAATAGCTAACTACCCTGGGGTAGTGGGTGCTATAGACTGCACACATGTATGCATCAAAGCACCACAGAGTGAGCAGGGTAGGGTCTACATTAATCGCAGGGGCATCCCCTCCATCAACTGCCAGGTCATATGTGATGCCCAGGGCATTATACTGAATGTGTGTGCTGGCTGCCCTGCAAGCTATGATGATTCACACATATGGCAACTGACACAGCTGTACCACAGATTTGCTGATGTGGACATCCCCTACAGTCACCTAGTGGGGGATGCTGGGTACCCACTTGAGCCATGGCTGATGACACCCATCAGAAATGCATACACACCTGAGCAACAACGCCATAATGATGCACACGCACAGGCCAGACATATAATACAGAGTGTGTTTGGGATTCTCAGGTCACGGTTCCAGTGTCTGGACACATCCGGTGGAGCCCTGCAGTATTCACCAGTTACATGTACCCAAATAGTAATGGTATGTGCTATGCTAGACAATATGATCCTGCAGAAACAGCTGTAGCAGGAAAAACATGGGGTAGGGCCACACAGCCCCCCACCAATGCCAAGGCCTGTACAGGTACAGAGTGACTCAGAGGAGGAATTACTTGAGCTTGCTCCAGTAGGCAGAAGGGAGCATGCCCAGTATGCCCTGGCCTTGGCAAAGAGGCAACGCATACCATATGCACTGACACAGTAGGGCCCCAGGTACTGACACCTCTCTCCGACTCGCACAGACAGTAAAAGGGATGCCAAACATGACACTACCTGTGCCTAACCATGTATAGGGAGTGTACTATGTGCATCCGACATAGGCAGCCCTCCAGCACCATCCTCAAGTCTGGCACACCCTCAAGGTAAGTCAATCAACCTACCAATTGTCAAACGGAGTAGAATGTGTTTTTACCTGTAGCTATGGTATGGATGTGAACATGCAAGGGAATTGGGTGGGCAGATGTCAAGGCAGCAGAGAGTAGGCTCCCATAGTGGCAGCATGAGATCTGTAACACCTACTGCAGTCACGATAGTAGCCAGTACTACACAGGGTGACAAAACCCACTGCAGGAAATGGCCTGAGTGACAGAGGTGTCCATAAGAGCCACACATACCAGTCAGGAAGGATCACATACCCAGCAACAGTCTCAGCCAGCTGGACAGATGAAGACAAACACAAACAAATGCTGTGCTATGGCCTCTGAATGTGCCCTATGGTTATCCCCTCCCCCAGGCCTACACAGGCAGACTGCAGCAGGCCAGGCAGTCGGATGTAAGTTGTGAAGGCTAGGAAGTCAGACACTAATATGTAGGTAAACAAAGCTAGGATCTGTACTACACTGGTATGCCACAGCCAGCAGGAAAGGAAAGACTACAGATGGAAATGGAGTACCCGACTTACCAGTACAGTCCTAGTAAATGTGTTCAAGTGTCAGGTGCGCCCCCCTCCATCCAACATACACATAGAGTAACAGTCAGGTGTGCCCGCCCACTCCTGTGTAGAATGGTGGAAACAGTCAGGTGTTCCCCCTCGCTATGCAGAAATGTAGCAACAGCCAATGGCAAATGACCGATGGATACTCTGCAGACACAGCATGCTACCCCTTGGTGTACAACAAAAGGTCAGCACTGCAGTACAAACAACTTGGACGTGGTCCACACATGCAGTACGGATGGCCATACTGGGCATACTCACACACTTAGAGGAATGAAGGCATTGTCAGTCAACAACATACTGAAAGGTCATACTGGGCATGCTCACACATTTAAACACAGGAAGGCCATGTCTGAAAACACCAGTGGACCAGACATATCTGGAAGTTGCAGTTCTCAGTGTGAACATGTGTCAGTATGCACCACTCCTGCCGTGCACACACAGTGGATAGGAATGCAGACAAATATATAAGGACAATACACTATAATAAGCCACAGGCACATGGGCATAGATGTGTGGAAGAGGGTGACTGTGACAAGGAGCCATGTGGGCCTGTCCCAACTGGCACACAACCTAAGGGCCCCAACACAGGAGGTGTGGATGTAACCCACTGCAGATACTAGCCATCAGTACCTGTCAGCATGACAGACTATGTGGTGTACGTGCCAGCTGTGCAACAAGACTGTACAAGGAATCAGCCAGCTAGTAGATGTATACATGCACCTGTGACATATGGCCCCATGTGTGCCTGCATGTGGCATGTCAACCCCTACATGAATGGGGTATGACCCATGCACACACTGCCCTCCCCATAGCAGTAGTATGACAAGCCTGCTGAGGTCATACAATGTGAATAACACCTTTGGTAGAGCTATAGCTCAGTAAAATTCATGGCATGTCCCATAGCTGCGTACTGCTATAGTGACACTGTAGTTAGGTAGTAGTACTAACCCTAGACCTGTCAACTGTGTGAGTGTGTGTTTGTGTGTGTGCCTGTCTGCTTCTGACTGTGTAGAATGAAGTGCTTGTTAGGCTACTCACCCTCCATACAATACATATATTAAACTTTGGCAAGGCTGCTGACGTCACTCACATAGAAATACACCTCTGGGAAATTGATAGCCCTGTAATCACCATGGTGCATCCTGTAACTGCATACCACTGTAGTGTGATAAACTAGTTAGGTAGGTGTTCGAGACCCAGCCCTGGCAAGTGTGTGTGTCTGACTGGGTAGAGAGAAATGCATTTTAGGCTACTCACACTCCATACAATACAAATACTCTACTTTTGCACGGCTGCTGATGTCACTCACCTAGACGTACACCTCTGGGAACTTGCTAGCCAAGTAATTACTGTGGTGGGTCCTGTAACTGCGTACTGCTGTAGTGTGATAAACTGGTTAGGTAGGTGTTTGAACCCCAGACATGGGTACTGTGTGTGCGTGTGTGTGTGTGTGTGTGTGTGTGTGTGTGTGTGTGTGTGTGTGTGTGTGTGTGTGTGTGTCTGAATGGGTAGAAAGCAATGCATTTTAGGCTACTCACACTCCGTACAATACAAATACATTACTTTGCCAAGGCTGCTGATGCCACTCACCTAGAAGTACACCTCTTAGAAATTGATAACCCAGTAATCGCCATAGTGCGTCCTGTAACTGTGTTTTGCTATAGTGCGGTAAACTAATTGAGGAGGTGTTCGAGCCCCAGCCCTGGCAACTGTGTGTGTGTTTGACTAGGTAGAGAACAATGCTTTTTAAGCTACTCACACTCCATACAATACAAATACTCTACTTTGCCAAGACTGCTGATGTCACTCACCTAGATGTACACCTCTGGAAACGTGATATCCCAGTAATCACCGCAATGCATTCTGTAACTGTGTACTGCTGTAGTGTGATTTAGAACAGTGGTAGTGTTCCATCTCCATCCATGCCATTTCCGGATGTGATGTGTGTGTCTCAGTGTCTGTGTATGGAGCAATGCATTATAGGCTACTCACCCACAATACATTGCAAATGCCCTACTTTGGTAGTCCTGCTGATGTCATTAATTGTGAAATACACCTTTGGGGAAGATGTACTTCAGTAATGTCCATGGCATGTGATATAACTGCATAGTGCTGTAATGTAATAAACTAGTTAGGTAGGGGTTCTACTCCCAGACATAACAGGTGTGTGTGTGTGTGTGTGTGTGTGTGTGTGTGTGTGTGTGTGTGTGTGTGTGTGTGTGTGTGTGTGTGTGTGTGTGTGTGTAACTCATATCCTGTGTAGAGGTGATTGTGAGACTGTGGGCAATGTGGAGAGCTTTTGCTAATTTAAGTTATGATGGCCCTACAATACATCACAATGTCAACCATACATGGATAACAGTTGTAAATGGCTGAGAGGCTGGGTTGCAAATCCATACCCATAAATGTGACATCAAGGCCTGCCAGTCACAGTTAGCAACCCCACTGTCCCTTTACATGTGACTCACAATGGACATACCATGCCTGACAACATGGCCTGTATGAACAGATGACACTGAAATTAAGAAATGCTGTTAACATGATGTCAGTGTAGGTGCAGGGTAAATCTGCTGACCAGTAGCACTCCCAGCCACGCATGGGTAAGACTGGCACATCTGATGATAAGCTGTGTTCACAGCATGGGCCAGACACCCCAGGTACAGTTCCATATGTCACTGTACATGCATGTGGGAGGTGTGCACATCCTAGACACCATCCAAGTCATGGACTAGGGAACACAGACATGGCAAGTGATGCACAGCATTGGCCACACACAATAGTCACCCAGGTGACTGGAAGACAGATGGAATACCCACCTGTACAGGCAAATGCAGATGCTATAGGCCTGTGCCACAATGCAGACCATTGTCATGTGGAATAATGCCAAGATATACCCATCGCCTACCCTTGATTAGTCTGCTGGCACTGTTGGCCACAACACACCAGTGCAGACATGCACCCATGCATGTTTGAACTGGACCCTGTGTGTTTATGTGTGTGTTGTATGGTGCGTATGTCCACATTCACATGCACTACTCCCCCCAGGGCACAGTGAAGCATGCCGCCTTATGTCTGACACCCCATCATACGCACTGCACATACGACCTCCATATCACCCATGTGGTGCATGTGCTCCCTGCACATTGATGTGTTGTGGCAATCCCACTAGTGATGGGTTGCACTCCTGGCCCTGCCAAGTGTGTTAATGTGTGTGCGTCCCTGTTCCCTGCACATTGATGTGTTGTAGCAATCCCACTAGTGATGGGTTACACTCCTGTCCCTGCCAAGTGTGTTAATGTGTGTGCGTCCCTGTGTGAGTGTGCCTGTGCTGATGCTGGCATCTGTTCATGCAGACAGGCACGTGTATGCCACCTACTGTATATCTACCATATCCCTGTTGCAGATGTCAATCACCATCACATATATGTTCTGAGTGCTCCTCATCAGATAACCCATGTGGCGCATCCAATAACAGCATCGAACTGTGATAGCACTACATAGCTGTCGGTGTTTGATACTCTGTGCAGGTAGGTGTGTGACACAAACATGCATAGATTTTAACCTCCCACCCCTCCCTGACATGAATTTGCCTCTGCCTGCCTCCCCCACTCCCTCTCTGGCAGATGTGGAGGGCCACACCTGCATTGCTTAGGGAGCAGCATGTGTATTTAACGTGATGCTCATGATCAGCTGATGGCCTCTGCACGAATTGCAGCCCTTCCCTAGCCAACTGCATGTGGAACAGGTGTGGTAACATTCCCATAGCCAATTGCATGGAAACGCACACCAATACCTGGGAGCATCCTGGTGGTATTGGTCCTTGTCTGTCACTGTGAGCAGAAGCTAAAACTGTCGTTTGGCAAACAGCATTCCAGATGGGTTGGGGATTTACCTCTAACAACATACACTATGGGAAGAGGGCAACAAACATGAGGGGGATGTGCCTGACCTGACTACGAACTGTAAGTGCTGCTATACTGCATATGTAGTAATGTTGGATTAACAGTGTTTGTCTGGATATGCCTGTCGTACATGTCGCAATATCTGCCATGTCAGTTCCATGTATATCAGGTATCCCCATCTGCAGGCTCATCTGCAGACTGGGCAGTGTTGTGCCTTTGGTGTCATGTGTTAGCCACGATGCATCTATCCGTGGAATGCAGAAGGTAGTGTGAGGATTGCAGTCTGTTGATGGTGAAGGCCATGACAGTTACTGACTACATATCCCTCATTGGAAATATGTTGCAACAAACCCTGTTACAATGGTAGATTAATGAGGGTATCACAGCAACATGTTTATACTGGCCCTGTGTATGTGCTGTCAGCCACACCTCTGTCAACCTTTGTACATATGTCGTGCATGAAGTGGTGCATATGTGCTGTACACCGTAAATAGTGTCATCATATCTGATAACATGCTAGTGATCTATCAGAGTGAAACACATGTCATATACAGTAGGGATTACACTTAATACCATACCCTGGAAATCCTGTTGATGTTTGTACAGTACTGAGGTCTGTGTAGTGATGGTGAATATCAGCAGTGTGTGTATTGTTAATATGTACTATGGCCTGTGTACAGACTGTGGTAGATGTCATTGTTCTAGCTCCTCTTCTGTCTGTTGTTATATGCTGCCCCACTGTATGGTACCGTTGTACCTTACATGGGTGTAGGGCCGGACACACACATGTCCCATACCACAGACAGCCATCAGACCAGACTGTGTAGCAGCCCAGTATATGCAGGGTCATTCTGTGATTGGCACATATGAGGATGGTGTAGGACAGATAGTCCATATACTGTAATATTATGCTAGTGTACCATATGTGGATGTGGCTGTGTTCACATTGGTTGTGGTTATGCACTGTCACACAGATGTATCCTATCCTGTGCTGTGACATGGTTGTGGAGCCTGCTATATATGCAGGTACTGCACCATGATAACCTTAGGATGTCTATAGGTAGCCAATGGCACACATGTTATGAGCAGATGTCACCTTCCACACACACCGTGTCTGTGTCAACAATCCCAATGGCAGTAGCAACTGTCTATTAATATACAAGCTATACATACCAGACATCCCCTTGCACTACTACATTGGATCTATAGGGGCTGGAGTAAGGCTACACTCAATGGCCAGGACATA
>NC_056725.1:474470616-474540616 GCF_019279795.1 Protopterus annectens | reverse complement strand
CCTTGTGATGCCTATTACATCGGCTTACATGCCTACAGTGGGGTATTGCGACCATGTGTTCGTAGGTGTAGTGTAGTGGGTTATGCAACAACACATATGGTTATATCATACTTAGCCATTTAAATTGGGCTGTGCTGCGGTGGGACCCATATCGGGAATGGCTGCCCATTAGGTGCAAGCATGTCTGTCGACTGTACAGAATCCATGGCCTGTCTGGAGTTTGCTTCATAATATTGGTGTGTTCCTCTTACAATCTGCACCTGTCTGGCAAATACCGGGGAACTGATGCCATTAAATACAGACAGGTAATTGGGTTTAAGACCCCACATCGTTCAGACGAGTCATGCTAATGCATAACCTATTATTCCTATCAGCTTTCTAAGGTTGTAAGTGGAATATGTGCTTTTGTCCCTATTTGTCCCCCGCCCAGTGGTTCTGTCCAGTGGTTTTGTTCTTAGAGGTTGAGAGGTATGGGCATAAGCTCTGCCCAGTTTGCAATATTACTTACATCCCTGGGGCAGTCTGAATACAACTGCACCAGCCAAAGCCTGCACACCTAGGCCCATAATTGCATACCCATAGTCCCCCCACCTGCCCCTCCTCTACAGCAGTCATCCTTACTGTGGGTGCAGGTGGGGTCTAACCACACCACTACATACTGCCCACTCTCCATGTGTCAGGACCCATGTCATACGTTGTGTCGACCCATGGGTCATCAGGCTTGCACAACCTACTGGTCCGTGTATGTATACAGCCTGGTTAGATAAATCATTACAGAGACTGAATCCGATGATCATTCATTTTTGGGGTGTCCCACAAGTGACATTGATGTCTTTGTTTCAAGAGTAGACTTGGTAGGTCTCTCCGACTGGTAATATCCTGCCTGTGGTATGGGAAGCAGTGGTGTGTTTACTCGTATCATGTGTTTGTATGTTTCACTAGTCTAGGTGAGGGGGGTTGATGCTACGTGTTACACGTTTGTTGACTGGACCCCTCAACCCCATTGGCACGGACTGTGAACATATGTAATCCTTAACTGGTGTATCATATCTATATATATCTACATATATAGATCTATACATTATATATATATATATATATATATATATATATATATATATATATATATATACCCGGTTAACAGATGTGATTTAAATACATGATTCAATTAATATCCTAGCTATATATATGTGTATGTTTACACACATATATACATATATATTTCTACATATCTGCATACATATATATGTATATATCTGTATGTGTATGCATACATATATATATATATATATATATATATATATATATATATATATATATATATATATATATATATATATATATATATTGCTGTACATATATATGTCTATCGACATATGGATGTATGGGTGTCTGCATATGTATATATCTATAAGTGGGTAATTAATTATATTCTGTCTCTGTATGTACACATCTGTACTATGGAGAGGGGGAGGTTTTCCTCCATGTAGTTATGGGTATATATACATACACACCTCTACATTTGTACATCTACATCTGGTTATTCCATTCTTTGACATGTACAATAGACTGTGCTGCAGTGGGAACCGTAGCAGGAGTGGCTGTCCATTGGGTCGCAGTCTGCCCAATGCACACTACTGCTTACATCCCAGGGGCGGTCCACATAGATCATCTCCAGCCAACACTTGCTCAGCTAGGCCCATAATTTCATACCCATAGTTCCCAATCCGCACATCCTCTTCAACACTCTTCCTTAATCCGGGTGCAGGTCGGGTCTGGCCACACCTGTACAGTGTACCCACTTCCCACTTCTCGGGACCCATCATGTATGCTGCCTCGCCCCATGGATCATCAGGTTTCCCCCACCTTGTACACTGGGAACATGCGTGGCCTGCCATTCGACATCAGTGTAATGGCAGGCAACTCAAATATGTGTGAATTTTTGGGTGTCCCACAAGGGACATACATGTCTTTGTTTCAAGATTAGACTTGGCGGGTCTCTCCCACTGGTAGTATCCTGCCTATAGTCCGGGCAGCAGTGGTGTGTTTACTTTTATTGTGTGTCTGTATGTTTCACCAGTCTAGCTGGGGGGGACGGTTGATGCTACGTGTTACACGTTTGTTGATTGGACCCCACCCCCCCATATGCACGGCCTGTGAACATATTTAATTCATAACTGCTGTATCATATCCTAGATATATATATATATATATATATCTATATATATATATATATATATATATATATATACACACACATTACTATATATAGATATATCTGTATATGTATGCATACATGTATATATTTATATATTGCTGTTTATATATATCTAACGACATATGGGTGTATGGGTGTCTGCATATGTATATATCTATATGTGGGTATGTATATGTATTCTGTCTGTGTATGTATACATTTGTACTATGGAGAGGGAAAGGTATATCTCCATATAGCTATGGGTAGATATACACACACATACCTCTACATACATACATCTACATCTGGTTATTCCGTTCTTTGCCATGTAGATTAGACTTTGTTGCAGTTGGACTCATAGTGGGTGTGGTTGCTCATTGGGCGATGTATCTGCCCAATGAACACTTTTGCTTACATCCCTGGGGCTGTCCGTATAGACCCACATCAGCCAACACCTGCACACCTAGACCCATAACTAGCTACCCATAGTTCTCCCACCTGTACCTCCTCTACAGCACCCATCCTTACTCTGGATGCAGGTCGGGTCTGAACGCACAGCTACACTCGATCTCCATTCTGCACTTCACAGGACCCATGTCGTATGTTGTCTCGACCCATGGGTCATCAGGCTTTCCCACCCTTGTATTCCAGGTATGTACACACCCCGGCCAGAATGGTCATCGCATCGGCTTCCTTGCATATGTCAATTTTTGGGGCATCCCGCAAGGGACACTCCTGTTGTGTTCCAAGTTTATATTTCATGGGTGCACTGTGTACCCCCCCCCGGTTGTATCCTGTCTGTGGTCTGGGGAGCAGTGGACTATTTACATTGTTTGTGGGTTTGTGTGTATGTTTTCTCTGTCCAGCTAGTGGGGGGGGGAGTTGATGCTACGTGTTACAGGTTTCTTGCTTGGGCTCCTCACTTCCATTGGCATAGCCTATGAACATATGTCATTCTTGTGTGCTGTTTCCTATCATAGCTGTACATCTATGTATATGTACGCGCACACACACACACACACACACACACACACACACACACACACACACACACACACACACATATATATATATATATATATGTGTGTGCATATGTTTGCATACTTATATATATATATATATATATATATATATATATTTATTTATGTATATGTCTGCATAGATATATATATATATATATATATATATATATATATATATATAGATAGATAGATAGATAGATATATATATATATATATATATATATATATATATATATATATATATATATTTATCTATATATATTGTTGTATATATATATATATATATATATATATATATATATATATATATATATATATATATATATATATATATATATATATATATATCTAAATCCATGTGGGTGTGTGGGATGTATGGCCTTAGTCTCACTTATTTATTACTATGATGGGTTAGTGGTTAACTACTGTGACTATAATATACAGGGTCCTGGGTTTGAGCCTTGCTGAAGCAGTGTATTTTGTTGCTGGGTGGAACTTGGGCCATTGGATCCAGAGTGTTTAAGGCACTTTAAAGTGGTTGTAAGTGGGTTTGCACAATGGTAAGCACTGCTAACCTCCCGTTACAGTTTCCTACACTCATACTTTGCTTACTCTGTGTGGGCAATGCTTATCCCCGCACAAACGCACTTGGACCCGCTTACAGCTGCTTATTTGTGCTTAGACCGGCTTACATGTGCTTTATTCATTATGACACTAACACTTCACATGTGCATTTCATGCAGTACTCCACTTCACATTTAATTGTTATTCTGTAGGTTATACAGCAAAACAATGTAAAATTATGTTCATATACAGATTTCCCATGGAAAATGATTTGCACTGCAGTGGGACTTGAACTGGGAACACTTGTTCAGTAGGCAGATGCTCTAACCATTCCACTATTGCTGTGCTGTTTCAGTTGCATATATATTCCTTGTTATCCTCTTCAGCCTTTTCAGCTGCTTTAACCGTAGCTAGGTGATGGGCAAACCCACACACCTACAGTTAGCTGTACTCGGGGTTTTCAAACAAATAAATAATAGGGTTTCTTCATTTTATTTGACTGTACTGTTGCTGATGAACACATGGGGACTGTTGGTGGGGATATGCGGGCACTTGTGATCTGTCTCGTTCATTTATTTACACATTATTCTGTTCTACTTTGCAGGGGCATGTTTATTCTGAGAACTCTGCTCTCAGACATGCCCCCTGCACTTGTCCACGCTCTATGTAGCATTTGGAGTTCAGGCAGCAGACCTTCATTATTATGCATGGCGCGTTGCCGTCCTCCTTTTGAACTGCCACTTCCGTGCAGGACTAGATTAGTCCTGCACGGAAGATTAGTAAATCCAGCGGAATGTCTTTTTCTGAAGGTATTAAAGAAACATGACAACACTGTCCTTGATATTTTGTAAAATCACTCAGTTTGATAAAGACAGTTATAATCAATTGTGCTGCAGCTGAAGTCAATTAACCATATTTAAATGCTTGCCGAAGTAAGTAGTTACTAAATAAATGTTCTTTAAGAACAATCTATAAATCTGTTGATATTCTGCCAGGACCATCATCTTTACCAATGAGACTTAAAATTAGTGGATGCTTACATTCTTTCTCTTCCAGAGATCTTCCTAATTCACCTCTCTGGTGGGAATTTATAGTATATAATTCATGACTTTTTTCCTGCATTTGTACCTAAACTAAGAGATAAGCTACAGCACATATTCTTGATTGAAAGATTATATGTAAGAACTGATGTTTTATGGCTGCGCCTTCATTAACCATGTGAATCATTTAGACCTGGAATGTACCCATGTTTTCTGCATTTTTGGGTCTGTAAGAAGTAGCAACTGCTTTTTGAAGGAAATGGTTAATGGAGCCATAGATTACATTTCTACATCTGTTATTGGTTATACTGAGGGGTGTGGGTAGCATAGCCCCCCACCTACTCAGCTTTTATACTTATGAATCTCATTTCACTGAAAGCTAGCAATATAAAACCAAAAGTAGGTGGGAGGCTGTGCCCCCACACACCCCCAACTATATATATTAACTCCAGGATCACACTATACTGGGGAAAATAGTATATACATTTTATTTGCCCAACAATACTTACACTCAGTGAAATGTGATTCAGTGAAATTAGTTTCAGTGATTTGAGCTTTCAGCGATTTTTTGAGGGTGAATTGAAATTCAGTGAAATGAGTTTTCAGTGAATCAAGGTAGACCTGTAGATATATATATATATATATATATATATATATATATATATATATGTGCACACTCACAGATTTCTATCTGCTGACCACTTTGCTTCCCCTCTTGTGCCAGATGATCACAAGATACATCTATAATGTGATAAATTGCCACATGATTGGGTACTGACTTAGTTGTACTGGCCTACCATCCTTGTGACGTATATCATGATGGCTATGTGCCCTGCTATAGGGCCTTCCTCCTGTAGGGTGTCCTAGCACTGCTTCTCCTAGTAGTACTATACTTCCTGTATTTATGAAGTCTTTTGGTCAGATGAGTGACACTACTGAATGTCTGATAACTGACTGACTAGTCATGTGACTCATCTCAACACAACCTCAACATAAATTAGTGATGTACAGGCAATGAGCATTTCCATTTGTATTGAGTCCCAGCCATTCTTTTATCAAACTACACCATCCTTTGGACTCAGATGTCTGGTCCCAGAACAGGCAGGAGGTTATTATATCTGCATTAAGAGATCCCTCCTTGCATCTTCTATTAAGACAAATGTTCATAAATTGAACTGGATTATTACTAACTACATTCTTTGCAGTGCTCTAAAACTCATGGTGGCAGTATTATATCAACATCTTTTCACTTTGCAACAGCCTTTAAATACTATAATCTCGACATTACTTAAAAATGCTACCAGTAAGATTTCCCTGTTTATTGATGATTTCATCTTTAATTTGAAAACCATGGATAGTTTTCCCCCTTGTACCACTCTCTCAGAGAATGGATTTTTCTACTACTCAAATGCCCTACCAAACAAAATGTTGCAAATGGACAGTATAACACTCAAATACTTCCTTAGCCTCTGCTTCCAGTATAAGATAAGTAGCATTTATCCAAAACCAGCAGAAGAGTTAAAGGCTGCCTATCTCCTTGACTAACATGGATGTTAAATAAACAGTTAGAAAAGCATCATCGCACATCTACAAATACATCAGCCTCCCTAAAAATTATAAGCATTACTCTTGTTTTTAAAAACAGAGTGCAAACAATTACTGGCTACATAAATAAATACAAAGATCAACCAGACAGCATGCCCCAGTGCAAGCAATGTGGCTGCGGAAACAAAAACGTATGCTGTGCAGCCCTTAAAAAAAAAAGAAAAACAAGCTGAAATAAAGTTGTGCACTGATCTAATAATCACATGGTTTCCAAGATGATGCCTGTTAAACTATGTGTAACTCGGTCTACTCATTATTTTATCTACAATTTTGTGTTTGCATCTTGTACCATGTTGCCAGAGCCATGACTGAAAAGTGTCTGTGAACCAATCTATTTACCCGGTTATCAAACTGAACTAAATGTACATCTAAATAACTAAATAAGTAATTAACTAACTAACTGAATAACTAACTAAATACAAAGAGCAGCTAGACACCGTGACCCAGTACAAGCAATGTGGCTACAAAAGCAAAAAAAAAAATGTTGTACAACCCTTAATAGCACTAGGCAGGGAGGAAATTAAAATATTTTTGCACAAAAAAGCTGAAATAAATTTGTGCAGGGGGATTTACATGATGTAGAGGCAAGATAACAGTTGAGATGTGTGTTGGCCCAGTAAAAAATACATAATTTTAGTGCAGTGCAAATTACAGGTAACTGGAATGATGATTTTTTTACGTAGGAAGCCTGGGATTAAAGACAGAAGTATTATGTTTAAGCTTCATACAGGGAACAAATGCAATATTTTATCAGAAATTGCTTTCAAACCAACCCAGGCACGTGACTTAGAGGGATTCCCTGACAATATCCCAGGTGACCCTTGCTCAACTAGCAGTACAGATGCATAAGAGGTCAGATGGGGATGATGACCTTGTGAAGGTAAGATCAGCTCACCTAGCCGAGCAGGAGGGAAGCACCTAGCACCACCACATTAGTGACACTTACCCGTGGATGAAGAATAACATCTCTTGGGTCTACAAGGTAGGTTTACGGGAGCAAGCATCTCTCTTCCAGAGCAGGTAATCATTGTCCTTGAGTAAAGCCTTTATGTTGAATACTTGAATTTTCATTCACTTTATCTGTATCTGTTGTGTTCTTTCACTTGACAGGTCCGATGATCATAACAGGCTACCTCTAAATTCTTCATTTCTTGATACCACAGTCTTTCTGTCCCATACCCTTCATTTCCATTTCACTTCCAATAAGAAGTTGTTGCTTTCCTTCTGAATACTCATGCTTTAATGCTTTCCCCCCTAGTTAAATATCCTTCAGTTCACTCATCTCCAGTCTAGCCTGCTACCATTGTTATCAATTGTTAGTGGTTTCTCAATCTTCATGGCCGACCATGCCATAAGTGCATCTACCCTGAACACTAGTCTGTCTCAGTTTAACTACTCAGTCTATCACCATCTCATGTTCTACCCACAGGTAAGCTTAGTACACACTATAACATTGAACTAAAACTTCAACTAAAACTTGGCACATTACATAGAATCTCCAGAATCTTTATCATAAGTCTTCAAACACATCAATTTCTCTTCAAATCTTAAAACTGCATACATATAAAGTGAATACGGTATTGTACCCTAAATTTGAAATAACTTTATTATTTTTTAGGTTAAGGCATTATATTTCTGTGCACTAAAGTATAGTTTCATGGCCATTTCAAAACATAAGTTGGATTTGTTTTTCTTGTGTTTCCCACTCTTCCTTCATTTTTTGTTATTTTTTTTCTGTAGTTTCTACCTCTAGCTGAGGTTATAAACCCGCATTTACTCTTAACATGGAGCATGCTCAACCACTCCTTTCATCCAGTTCATCTGCTAGTTACCGATAATAAGATGTTACTTCCAGTCCTTGTTGCTCTAGTTCTTTTGCATGGCTGATCTCTTCTGATTACTTTCTTGGTTCCTTACTAGTACTGTTCCATGACATTTCAATTTTCTTGCATTCCCCACTGGGCCAAAATATCCTAGTTGTGCAAACTTAAAAAAAGGTGCATTAACCAGTTACTCCTTGGTTAAGACCCTCCCCTCATTTTTACCTTTACCTGTTTATTCTCTCTGTATTAATTAACATTGCTTTCCCTTCTAGCCACCCAGACATTCTTATTATAGTGCTTTTAAATATCGCTGGTCTGTGCTCATTCTTAGTAAATTCTTAACCCTGCCTGCATGAGTTTTGCATTCATTTAACTTTGTTTACTTATTTGTTTGTTGGTTTGTTAACTGGGTAGTTGCACAGATGGGTCATGTTCAAATGGGGCTATAGGAAGGGTAAAAGACTGCCCCTCGTACACACAACCATGCCAGCATATCATTACTTGGATTTACTTCCACAATTACAAGCTGTTCAAACCTTTCAGCGTGCATGCTATTTTTGGTACTTTTCCATTAACGGGGCAACAGGCAAAATGTGACTTCACTCGCAAGTCTCCGCAGCTTGTTATTCTCTGATTGTAATGTACTTGTAATCTTCTAAGATACTGATAATGCCTGTTCAATTTGTGTAATTTCTACCTATATTCTTATCTTTTCTTCTGTATGCATAGCCACCCTGAATGAAAAACACACACACTTTCCCACAGTGCAGAGATACATGCAAAGGTTGCAATATCTGTTCCTCACCCTGCCAGTGGAGGACGATCCTCAGTGATCAACACATAAATGTATTCCTTGCTCTTGTACTGCAGTCTTATTGGAAAAATTAAATAAAACATCAATCACACAGGTTTACGGTGACAACCAATCCAAACAGCAAATATGCAGTGTCAGTCACTTAAGACATGCCTTCAGCCTGAAAGATAAAACAGAGAAATGCTATTCCATACAGAGGTTCACATGAGCCTCCACCAAACACAATAGATGATTCCCTCAGCTAATGAACTGTGTGTCATGGGTTGAAATCTCTTCTGGATTGTAGGCCCAGATGGAATTGTGTTTAATATGTATGTTAGATTTCATTAATCTGTGTTGACATAAAGTCCGTATTTTCGGAGTGCTGAAAAAAAGTGGATGGGAAAAACAAATGCGCGTATTCAACTTAGTGAGAGTAGTTTGCCATTCAGTTTGTAGTTTTTCATATCTTAAATAAATGACCCATGTAGCTTATAAGAATAGATGTCTTTTTTTACCTTCATGACTTTTCTTGCTGAGTTGAATTATTTTATGCAGAGTTCATCGCAAACTGAAACAAATAAGCCCCAGTGAGTTGAGAGCGAAATCATATTTTGCCTATTGCCCCGTTAATGGAAAAGTACCCTATTTTCTTCTTTACTTTCATAATAATCACAGAGATTTGGATTTAACTTAAAAAAAAATACAACTTTTATTTCAGTTGTAAAAACATTGACAGTTGCTAAATTTTAGACTGCAGAAAGGTGAATGTGCCATATACATTCACAGGAATTTTCACTGGCTTGGACTGACTTGAATAATCTACAGACTGTTTCAACGTTCAGCTTGCTGAGTCATAAATTCCTCTGCCCCTTTCCATATACACTGCAGAGCCTAACAAAGCACTGGTGTTATTTTTGCTTCCCCCCAAAATGAAATCATTAATTGATGCTCACCATAGATAGGACATATTAAATAATTATCCTGAACTGTCTTCTAGGAAACAAACCCTGTTGGGAATTTGTGTATCCCTGCAATGGAATAGATGAGAAAGGTCCTCTCATCATCTCCATGTATTACTGCTTAGTTAAAACAGTCCTCCAGCCTATACTCACTCTGAATTTCTGCCTGTATTTTTTCATGGTTTCAAAGTGATCACTCAATATCAGATCAAATATTGCAATAAAATTCTTGAAACAGTACTATACTGTGTTCCAACTCCAAAGCATTTCCTACCTTCTGAATCCCATTTCATCTTATAATTACTCTTCTATTTATATTCAAAATAAGCAATGCCAAAAATCTCTCATTCCCTTTTTGTACTTCTTTAAATTCACTCTTGACTATTATCTCACCTCATGGCTACACTGTTTACTCCAACCTAATTAATTTTGTGATGGAAAGTCTGTCCTAGAAAAGCAACACTTTTGTTCATGTGTTCTTTCACAGTCTTGCAAAAGACATAACTGAACCTGCTAATACACTAGAAGCAACTGCAGAACTGAATCTTCAACGGGGATGCTATGCAGGCACCCATCTGTGATAATCTATCCTCCTTTCTCTTTATAGCATATTCACCATCTAAATGTCTAATCATCTTACATCCTACCTGTCTTGTTTTTAAAACTGGCTTTAGGCAGCCCAGTTCCTCCCCATATCTTCGCTCTTCGTACTGATTAAGTAGTGCAGGAGAAAAATGGTTCCGATATCTGGGCCCTTTGGTAGCAATATCCATATAAAATTAAAGTTGTCAGCACATGTCCGGCCTTTTCTCATTGGATATGATAGCAGCTGTGGAGACTGCATGGGCTGTTGTCTAAAGACACACACACACACACACACACACACACACACACACACACACACACACACACACACACACACACACACACACACACACACCATGCACCGACCTTAGTGACATCTTCTCATGCAAACGCACAGCTAAATTTGCATCATCAACAACAAGGAAAATGAAAATGCCCACAATCAGATCATGCAGCAATGACTGCCCTCACTTCATTTCCTAGTACTATGCTTATATAAGGCCTCTTTTAAATCCTCCAAGGAAATGTATGCTCCACTGGTTCATATCATTATTCCTCATTCAGCCTCGTTATATATACTGTATGTATTGCTTTTCCTCTTGACTGATTGTTTACTTATTTTTATTTCAACTGTAAAAAGATGTGATACTGAGCTACTTCTGTAATATATGTTTCCTTATCTTTACTACAGCCATCCTTTCCTTCTGTTGAGACTGAAATTGGCCTGTTTTGATCACTGTTCTCCCTCAGTTAAAAAATAAAAGATAAAAACTCTTCCTTACTATATATCTACATCTATATCTGCATATATATGTGTGTATGTGTGTGTGTGTGTATTATAGTATATATATATATATATATATATGTATATATATATATATATATATATATATATATAGATAGATATATATATATATATATATATATATATATATATATATATATATATCTATATATATATATATATATATATATATATATATATATATATATTACACGTATATATATTATTTTATTATTATTTTATTATTTTACATTTGTTGACCAGGCTAGTCTAACTGGATATATGTCCATTTTCAGTAGAGGCCCAGGGAGAAAAGCTCCAAGCATCAGCAGTGACAAAGAATACAATATATAGTAATAGTCGAGTGAATTACAGTACATTGGTTACATTGGTCAGAACAAAATTGTACAGAGTCATTTAGTAGGTTTCAGCTAAGATCAAATACAGAGAGCAAAAGCATATATGTTTTTTTTTTTATCAGTACTATGAAGGAAATTTTTAATTACAGATAGGCGACATAGAATAGTGGAGCAGAGAAGCATAGAGAGAGCAAGAAGGGGAAATGAGATATCAGTCTGGGCTAGAGAGAGCAGGGACAAAGCCAGTGAGTTTTACGATATTCTTTAACATGTTTTTTTAAAAAGAAGAGTGGAAGCAAGGGTGGAAAGTTCAGTAGGAAGCTGGTTCCAGTTTTTACCTACTGTGTTGGAGAAAAGTGAGTCCCCAGCTTTGATTTTTGATTTAATAGTGGAAACTAGGAGCTTATTAGCTAAGCGTAGTGTTGAAAGATTTTTGTAGGGTGTAGTCAGATTAGTGGGGGATAGGGGTATTATTAGGGTGGCAAAGGATCTTTTGGGTAATAACAAGTTGTTGACAAAGTAGTTGGTTCTGCAGTTCTAGCCATCCCAGTTGTTTGAGGTTGAGACAGTGGTGAGTTCTAAAGGGGGGTGCCAGTGGCAAATCTGGCTATGTTATTGTAACTGGTGGAAAGTTTGGTAAGGTTGTTTTTAGATAGATTGGTATATATTGCAGAAGCATAGAACAGGGTAGATATAAGGTGGGTCTGGGCAATAGTCATTCTGGCTGAAGGGGTAAGGAAGAGTTTGATTCTATAAAGGGTGCCTAGTTTTTTGTTGACAGACTTTATTGTAAAATTAATGTGGTCATCATAGCTAAGGTTGTTATCAATTGTTACTCCCAGTAGATGGGTTGTAGTGTCTGGGGATATGTTAGATGCATTGTTAGAGGTTATTGTGAAGTGCAGTTGAGGTGACTTATGAGTAGGAGCAAAGAGCAATAATTTTGTTTTTTGGGGGTTCAGGAGGAGGCAGTGCTGCATGAACCAATTTTCAACACTGTTAAATACTGTTTGGGTGAGGGACTGGAGAGAGGTTATGGACTTGGCTGAACAAATTAAGGTAGAGTCATCTGCATATTGTATGCAGGTGGCTTGAGGAATTTTGGTATGTAGATCGTTAATAAACAATGAAAAGAGTAGAGGTCCTAAGATAGAGCCTTGGGGTACTCCGATGTTCACAGGGAGGAATTTAGAAAGATTATTATCCCAAAGTACTGCTTGCTGTCTGCCTTCCAGATAGGATTTAAACCATTGTAATGCATGTGGATCAAGGGATTGGGCTTTTAGTACATCTATAAGCATGTTATGGTTCACCATATCAAAGGCTTTTGAAAGGTCAATAAATAGTGCAGAGGAAAAAGTGTTATTGTTACGATTTTTGTTTATGGAGTCAGAAAAGGATAGCAGGGCAGCTGTTGTGCTATGGAATGGCCTAAAGCCATGTTGGCAGTTGGCAAGTAGATTATTTTTGAGAAGGTGGTCAAGTAGTTGTCTGTGTATGCATTTTTCCATTATCTTAGCTATTGGAGAGTGTAAGGCAATAGGCCGAAAGTTGGAGAGCTCAGTAGATGACCCACCTTTATGTAGAGGGATGATGTGGGATACTTTAAATATGGAAGGGATTTTGCTTTCTAAAACAGTTCTATTTATAAGGATGGAGATGGGATAGGCAGTGGCTTTCGCTGCAATTTGCAGGTATTCAGCTGGAAGACAGTCAGCAGAAGGGGTGCATGGTTTTAGTTTTTGAAGGAGGTTGCAAATGAGGGATGTAGGTACAGGTTGTATTTGAAAGGTTGGAGATGGAGTCTTAGTGTTATTTAATGGAGAAGTGGTAATAGGTGGTAAAGTATTGGCTAGGGTTCGAATGGCTTCAGTAAAGTAGTTATTATGGTTGAATCCTGAAGGGGCAGGAGTTTTATAGTGCCCTGGCTGAAGAAGTTTGTTTATGCCTGACCAGAATTTTTGTGGTTTTTGTTGATGGGTTTGTTGGAGGTGAAGGTAATAGTCTTGTTTGTCTCTAAGAATATCTTTCTTGGTGGCATTTCTTAACTGTTTAAAGTAAAGGTGATCTGATGGACATTTGGAGACTCTCCATTTGGCCCAAATTTTATTTCTGATGAGGATCTTTTGCCTAGTTTGTTTTGTGAGCCAGGGGGCAATTTTGGTTCTTATTCGGGAAGAGCGATAGGGGCGTGGTAATCTAGGATTTGAAGGAATTTAGTGTTAAAGTAGGTTACTGCTTCATCAAGTTGAAGATGAGACATTGGTGACCAGTCACATGCTTTCAGTTCATTTAGGAAGCTCTCTGGATTAATTTTTGGAACGGGAGGCTTTAAAATTATTAGTAGTTGGGCTATGGATTCTTTGTTTAATAATGTAGGTTAGCATGTGGTCACTGATATCATCAGGAAGGTTTCCTGGTTTATAAGTATCAAGATGGCTGTTGATAAGGATCCAGTCTAGGGTGGTTTCCTTACTGCTTGGCTTATGGATTCTAGTAGGAGTGGTTATAATTTGTGAGAATCCGTAAAGATTTATGTGATTTGTAGGATTAGGGGAACTACAGGTAGCCCGGTCTATATTACAGTCACCTAATACAATGGTTTCCTGAGGTAGGTGGGTAGAGAGGTAACTAAGTAAGTTTTCAAGAGTATTGATATTATTTCCAGGGGGGAGATATGTGCAAATTAGATAGATAGATTTGGAGTTGTTGATTTGAAGTTTGGCAGTAAGGGTTTCTGAATTGGTATCTGATGGTAGGAGCACAATGAATAGTGAAACTTGGAGTTCAGATTTGTACAAAATGGCTACACCTCCACCCTTTTTGGTTTTATGGTCACATTGCAGGATATTATATCCAGGAGGGGTAATCTCCTGGTCCAGAGTTGAGGGCTTTAGCCATGTCTCTGTAATACAGAGAAAATCGAATGAGTGCACATCTAAGAGTGCATGCAGGTGGGTAATTTTATTGTTTATGCTACAGATGTTAAAGTGAGCTATCAGGAGGGAGTTAGACAGTCTAGTTAAGGTAGTGATAACAGGAGATGTTAGGTTGTGTAGGTTATTGGGATTATCAGTATTGGGACCAGAGTTTGGATGAATATCACCATCTAATACGGGGTGTTGTTGAGGATATTGTACAAACTTAAGGATTTTGTAGTAATTATTTGAGGTTTTTTTTTCATAAGGAAGTAAGTAACATGGGTAGCTCTATGATATTTTGGTAATATATAGATAGAGGTGGAAGTTATATTACTGTGGTTGAGGGAGTTAATGCAAGAAATTGGTAGAGTTTGCTGGTGGGGTGGTGTTGTTCAGGAAGAGAAACATGTTCAAAGAAGTGTGTATGGTATTGTAAGAGAAGCAAGAGTTGTAGTTAAGAGTAGTATGCTTGTGAATATAGTCTTGTGTGTTGAGGCCATTAGGATATGTAGATAAGTGGTTAGAGTGTATTGAGGGAAGGAGTGTAGTAAGTAAAACTAAAGGTGGGAAAAAGGAGAGAGTGCTATAAGAGGTTGAGTAGGGAAGAAGTGTCCAATTAAGTAAAATAAAGGTGGTTGTAAAAGAGATGTTGTAAAATATAATCAGTACAAGATGTGGTGTGGAGAGGTGAGGGAGTAGACCAAGAAAGGTAATTAGCTTAATAAATGAGTTGTAGAGGTTAGGGGTAGGGCTGTTAAGTAGAGGAGGTAAGAGATAGGACGAAAATTGGAGGAGGTGTGGCTACAGAAGTATATGGCTAGGACCACTGGGGTGGGTGGGTATTTGGGGTAGGTTAGAGGAGCGGAGTGAGCCCTCAGGGTGAACGGAGTGGGGCAGACCCAAAAGAAGGTAACAGCAGGGGGAAAAACAATCAGTTTAGTAGAAGGTAAGACCAAGGGAAGGTAAGTAAGAAAGGAAGAGGTTGTGAGTGTAAGGAATGGAAAATTGAGAGGCTATAGGGAGAGTAAGGGATAGTATAGGACTAGAGATGAAAAAGAAGAGGGTTAGATACTATGGTTAATAGATTTTAGTAAGTGGAAAGTAGTGCAGTAAGAGTGAAGTAAGATTAAATAGATTATAGTAAGTGGAAAGTAGTGAAGTAAGTAAAATTAGAGGTGGGGGAAGACAGCCATCTAGTGGTCGAAACCTGTAATTACAAAGAGTGGAGACCATAGTAGAAGGTTGGAAGAAGAAATAAAAAGAAAAAAGAATTCAGAAGGGAAAGGCTTGAAGGAGTTAGAAATACTAGAAAGGCTGGGATAACTTAGGGAAGGAGGATACTAAGTACAAGAAAGCAAGCAGAGGGTGGGGGTATGGCTGCTGGCTGATATGGCAGTTTAAATTACACACCCAGCACGTATCACAACACTAACATATACATGTAGAAGAAGATATAACCTTATTTAGCATACAGTCTTAGTTTATCTATATATAGATATATTTATCTATATATATATATATATATATATATATATATATATATATATATATATATATATATATATATATATATATATATATATATAGATATACAGCTATAGGTATATAAAATTATATATCTATATTTATCTGTCTATATGGCTGTACTACATTTAATTTAAAACACCAAAGGTCTATTGCAACAGTATGGACCACAAAAGGTCAAATACAACATAATCGACACAGCAGTAGGCATGTGTCAACACATTCTTGGTGCATGCAAAATCTTCCTTTTAAGAAAATATATAAAAACATCAATTTTTGCAGGGAGCACCCCTGCACCCCATTTGGGGTATTTGACAGTCACACGCCCTGCTAATTATGTATACTAACTCTGAATTTGTGTGATCTGTATATGTATATAATACAAACACACACACACACACACGCACACACACACACACACACACACACACACACACACACACACACATATATATATATATATATATATATATATATATACACACACATTTATAGTGTATGCGTTTGTGAGTGTATGTATATAAATATATATATATATATATATATATATATATATATATATATATATATATATATATATATATACATACATACATATAGACATAGCTATAAGAGTTGACATAATACTTAAGGTGCTTGCCTCTCATGCGCAAAGTATAAGGTTTAATTCTGACTTCTAGCCAATGCCTGTATGGAGGTTTCATCTTCTTCCTGCACCTCAGTGGGGTTCCTTCCACCTCCCAAAAATATGCTGAATGTTTCCACCTCAAAGTCACACAAGAATAGAGCAGTGGGAAGCAGCACAGACTTTTGATGGTGCCCTATCAGAGGAAGAGTTGTAGAGACAAACCACTTTGAGCATCAACTGTAGTGCACATTGTCCTTAAAATAGGAGAACATGTATCACAAACTGCATGCTGTGTCAGGGCTAGCCACTCAATGGTGTAAACAATATATGTAGTTGATTTATCATGTTGGTTAATGTTGTCAAATGGGCATGGATATTTGCCAGTAATAAGTGACTTGAAGACATAACCTACTCTGACCTATGCCAGGATCCATGCCAATGGTGGGAGGTGTGTATATGCACCTATTATCCATTATGTGCCTAACATAAATCCCTGCAGCCCTAGTCAATAAGCTTCTGGTCAGCTAGTGTCCTGTTGCCCAGCTTGGATTACCTGAGATATATCTTTTGAGCAAAAACTGGACACAAAACTAATCAACATGCCACTTATAAACTATTAATTGCTGCATTCATGCTAAGTTCAATGATTGGAATCAGCTTGGACATGATGGTAAGAAAGATGTTGAACATCCTATATGTCCAGGAAGCAAGATAGAAGGGAAGTACAGCAAAGCCACTTGACTTGAGATCCAGAGACGACTACGCAGGAGGAGGGCAACTAGAAATGTTGTGGGAATTATGGTGTGGTAAAGACTTCAGAAGACAGTGCCACCAGAATTAGTGACAGACTCATGGCAATCAGACTATAATGTAAGGATAGGGGACTATTCATAATCTCAGCCTATGCATGCAGGGTTGTGATGGTCAGGAAAATAATGCATTTAGACAGCAGTTGCAGGACCTATTAGATAAGCCAGGACAATATGAATTAGTGTTGATAATGGGTGACTTGAATGCACATATCAGGATGGACAAATGAGAGGATCTTTTAGACTTCTGTCTGGCAAATGGCTTGATTGTGACCAACATATGGCTCAGGAAGAGAGACAGTCACAAGATCACATACAAGAGTAGTGAATGTGCAACTCAGGTAAACTTCCTCCTAGTAAGGAAAGGTACTGAGGTAGAATCCGAGATCCAAGCAGCAATGCTTTCTCTAGGTACTTTGAGGAGGGATATTGAGATGCTGGATTTAGAATTATATGAACTGGCAACTAAAGTGAAAGTGTTTTGGGGGCAGATAATGGATGCTCATTCTCTCTAGCAGAAGGAGGTTTATTATGTTATCTAAGATAGGTGGAATCACTTGTCTGCACCAGTATATTGAGAAATGATAGGCAGAATTTCAAAAGTTACCTGTGAATCCACTCTGGGTGTAGTAAAAACATATGGGCTACACTGGATGAAACTAAAACAATTTCTTGGAGGTCTGAGCTTTGCCACATCCTCCTTACCAATAGAATCAAATATCAAAGTTCCTTCTATCTAAAAATAACTGAACAAATGTCCTGCATTTAAATACTGGGAAAAATTATTTAGACGGGGTGGTACTCTCAGGGATGGAGATTAAACATTTGTTTACGACACAGGCCTCAGCTCAACTATTATACCTTGCTCTTGCTAAAGAGCTCACTGGGAGAAAAAAAAAGAGCTCACTGGGAGAAAAAAAGGTTGCCACTTCTTTACAAGACCTTCCCTTATTAAAGTCTTATTTTTTGGAATGCAGACACTAATAGCAACCAAGCAAGTGGATGATCTATAAATTGTACTGCACATTTATGGTTCCCAGAGTTTCATTTACCACTAAATAAAATATTCTGTGGGAAAAGGAGTTAAAGCTTGCTGGCACTGATCAATAATGACAAGAGAATGAGCATTGCTCCCAGATATGCTACCAGTTCTAGAAAATATATAAATATTTTTTTTTGGCAAAATTTTTACAATTTTTCTATACTCCAGCATGACTTTAAGGAATGTTTGGGGGATTATTACATAAATTTTGGAGATATGACATGGTTTGATTTGTTTTATGCATTTTGGGCTTACTGTAAGTTGCTTTATTTTAGGAAGCATATACAAAGTGCTAGCAGTTTGATACTGAAACATCCTTTTGGTTTTCTCTACTCGCATGTTTACTTGGCTGTATTCCGTCAGATAGTTGTTCTCTTTTGTAATCCCCACTTATTAACCTGTTTGCATTGTTGACAAAAGTAAAATGTATAACCCAAGTGTGGAAACAGAGTAAATCCCACCATATTAAAGATTTGTTCACAGTTATGTCTGACCTTAAGAAGATAGAGCTGTCAACTTAGAATAATAAAATAAATGATATAAGGGACAAATTTAATTTGCTTGAGCATTTGTTTGCAGAAATTATAGCTTAGATATAATAAGTGTGATGCTATTGGTTAATATGTACAACACTAAGTTAAGGCTGAATATATTTGCTGACACATTCAGGTATCCCATTTCACCTAAATTAGGATTGTTTTCTAATATTTTTCTTTAAAGATGTTTTTATATTACACTAAGTAGTTATTGTGTAGATGCACATTTATACACTGTATTCCATTGTTGAGAAATACACTAAAAGAAGTTACTTTGTTCTTATTATCAGGTTTGTATCCTTCTGAAAAGTAAGCTTGTCACTTAATAAAATATGTTTTTCAAAAAAAAAAAGATATCAGTCTTTAGCAAACAAGCTACAGCTACTACTTCTCCAGTTGTACATACTGCCACTCCACACTGACCACGAAAGAGTCACCAGGAAAGCCAGCCTGTGAGGCCATTAGGCCTAATCTGCTTCCATACATGGAAAAGTTTTAGTCATAAATCACTCTATTAATTTGGCATTCAGAATTCAAACTCATCAGAATGGACAAGAACACTGTGACTTTAAGCTGCTTATCTAGGGACAGGATCTAGGATGTCACAAAGTTCAAGGTTCCTTAAACCAAGCAAATATGACTATGATCTAGAGGTTTCCCATGTGGAAGTGAATAACCTGAGGTGCTCCACTCAGACAGACAGACAGACAGAAAGACATGACTGCTCTTACTATGCATGTTAGAAACAGAAAAGACACTGGTCTTGGGTAACATCTTGTCTTTATCAAGAATAATGCCTGGATTCCAAAACAAGATAATTGGCTTTAACAATATACTAAGTTGTTAGTGTCATTCTAATCATCATCATCATCATTATCGACCCCCCTTTTCCCATTTTCTATATGGGGGTGGGAGTATTGTGTCAATTGTCACTATCTCTCTCAGTTCAGTGTCTCTCCTACCATTTTTGACAGTCATGCTTGATTGTCACAGGTCAGACAGCGCAGTGGTGCAGCTGTTGCATTGTTGCCTTACAGCAAGAGGTCCTCCGGTTTGCTCCTCGGCTGGGGTGCCTTCTGTGCAGAGTCTGCATGTCTTCCCTGCATTCGTGTGGGTTTTCTCTGGGTGCTTCGGTTTCCTCCCACATTACAAAGACATGCATCTAGAGCATTTTTCCCTGGGCCTCTGTTGAAAATTGGCTTTGTTCCAAGTTGGACTTTCCCGGTGCACAAATGTTAAAAAAAATAAATAAATAAATAAAAAATATAATTTTCTCACACAATTCATCTGTCCCTTTGTTGGACACCCTTGTTCTCTTTTGCCTTCTTCCTGTCTACCTATCCCAAATCTTCTTCACCAGATTATCTTCTGCTTTCCTGCACGTGCCCTAACCATTATAATCTGCACTATTTGAACTTCTCTGTAATTGGAGCTAGTTTGGCTTCTGTTCTGACGTCCTCATTTCTCTATCTGTCTCATACTGTGCATTCTGTCACCTATCTCATACACTTCATCTCCACCACCTCTACCTTCATCAACTGCTCTGCCTTCACTGCTCAGGTTTCTGCAGCATACGGTAGTACTGGTAGCACCACTGTTTTTCATACCTTACTTTTCAACTTCTTTGGCATTCTTCTGTCCCACACCACTCCTGACACTCTGTGCTAGTTGGATGCAGCCCCTCTGTTTCTTTGCTTTAACTTCCTCATTCAAACTTCCCTTTCCTTCAAGCACCCATCCCATGTACTCGAAGCTGTTAACCTGCTACACTATTTTTCTCCTATCTCAGTTCTCAGCTTATTCTGATTCCCCCATTTACTGCAAAAACAACTGCCTTATCTGTATGCAGATTCATCCTGTGTGCCTTTAGCTTTGCATTCCATTCACTTATTCTTTGCAGATGTTCTCATTCAGAGTCTTCCTGTAATGCCACCTTGTCTGCATACAGCAACGTCTTGAGCTCTACCCTCCTGTTTACTAATGGAGTGCATCACTAATATGGACAGCAGTGGACTCAGACCTGAACCCTGATGCACTCTCACTCCTAATGGGTACCCATCTGTGAGTCCAAACATTGCTCATACTCATGTCATTAGATCTTTATACATAGTTTGCACTAATTCTACCAATGTTTCTGAGACTTCAAACCACAGAATTGCTGAGGTCTGATTTCTTGGGACCTTGTCATATGCTTCCTCCAAGCCCAGGAAATGCTCATTTGGATGTTTTCCTTACCTCAAGTATCTTCTCAGCTGTCTCATTGCAAACTTTGGGATAGTTGTGCTACATCCTGATCTGAATCTGAACTGCTCATCTCCCATCTTACTTAATACTGCTCTGCGTATTCATTTATTAATCACCATCTCCAGAACATACATGCAGAGTGACAGGAGTTTGATAGCTCTATCCTGCCTACAGTTGTGAATGACCCCTTTGATCTTATGCATTGGCACTAGTATGCTTATTATAGTGTCATTCTAAAGGGATATAGTATGTATCATTCTGAGATAAGATGGGAGAACACTTTCTGTTTTGCCAGGGATGGATTACACCTCCCCTATCAGAGTTTGCACATGAAGGATAAAGCCTTTGCTACTGTCATAGTGCTGTTTTAGGCAGAGTCTCTCTAACAGATATACCAAAATAGCAAACTTATCCCCCAAATTAGGTGACAACATATTGCCACTACTCAATGATAGGGGTCTAAACAGAAAGATGTCAAAATCTGAGATCCTTCTGAAACTCAAACATATTCATATCTGTGTAACTTTCTGAAACATGGTTTCAGTGCAGCAATGGTCTTCACTCTAAACCAAGGTTTAGGTCCTACCACGGCTTCTGGATAACTGTGAGGGAGTATCTGTATTTGTCAGAAAAAACATCACCAGTTGCTAAATTACCCATGGCCCTAACTTGGAGCTAATGGAGATCCAAATCACCATTAATAAATTTGCCTTTTGCTTCATTGCTAGTGAGAGATCCCATCAATGTCCTGCCAAAGATCATGGATATTATGTTAAAACCACTAAGCGATTAAATATCAAACCAAAGACCTCCTTCCTATGGGACATCAATTACTCGAGCATTAATTGTTACACTTACAGATTTAAAATTCATTTACTAAACTTTGTTAATACAAATGCACTGGACCAAATTATAAAACTTCCCATTGGAAGCTCTAATATCCTTAACCTGGTCCTAAGCAACCTAGGCCTCACATGTAGTTTACCATACATCTCCTCATCCTTAGTTAAATCTGAACACAAAGACATCTTCTCTGTCAGTCCAAGGGAAATGCCTCAACACTGAGACAATTTTTGGAGACTTCTCCATGCTAAAGCTACTTAAGCTTTTAGATGACCTATGCAAAATTCCCAACCATCCTCACAAATGGACCCAACTCACAGGGTAGCCACATTCCCCTCCAATTTTGATCAGCACCAAAACAGCTGCATGGAAAAGTATGTAGCTATCTGTCCTAAATAAGTGCAGGAATGCATCTGTCAGGTGGAAATCCAATATGAATATTCTGTAAAACAAAAGAAGAAAAATAATGCAAACTTGTAAGAAATCCCCACCCCCAACCTTTAGCCCACTATGAACCATGCTAACACCCATCCCCCAACCTTTAGACCACATAGAACCATGCCAACACCCATCCCCCCAACCTTTAGCCCACACATAACCATGTTAACACCCATTCCCCAGCCTTTAGCCCACACAGAACCATGTCAGCACCCATCACACAACCTTTAGACCACACAAAGCCATGCCAACACCCATCCCCCAATGCTTAGACCACACAGACCCATACCAACCCCCACCCTCCAACCTTTAGCTCACAAAGAACCATGCCAACAAGGAGCATTATTAGAAAATTTAAAGCAGAGTACAACTTAAGATCACTGCAGATATGAATGGAAGTTGCCAAATGGAGTTCAACAATGCACTGAACTCATCAATAATAATATCATACATTTCAGTCCTAAGGATATAGCCAATTTATTAGTGGACAAATTTAGTGTTAACTTTACCCTACCTGCCTACCCATGTTGTTGTACCCACTATCCCTAAACATTTAGTTTATTCTCAAATCATTTTGAGTAAGTCTTAGAATACTTGTCAGCAGCTAAAAACCTATTTTTTGTGGAACCAGATAACATACCAGGCTACACTATCTTCACTGCCAAGCATGCACTATCTGATCCTCTACTTAAACTATTTAACCTCAGCCTATCTACAGGCTTTGTGCCTGATGCCTACAGAACAACCATTGTAATCCCTTTACCCAAAAGTGACCCCTCTGCAGACCCAGGTAATTGCAGGTGTATCAACCTCACCAGCATTATATGCATAGCTCATGCATGCAAGCAAGGGTAAAGTAAGTGATCTAGACACCACTCAGTTTGGTTTTGTAATGGGCAAGTCCTGACTCCTGAACCTGGAAAACTACTTTGCAAATGTAGGCTGTTGGTAGTGGTATTTCTGTGCATGCTGCTTTTCTTGACTTGGCCAATATTTTGTGTCACTATCCCCCATGCTGGTATTACTGAAAATTAGACAAACATAATGTAAATGCATAAGTTGTCTTCTATATTGCAAATTAGCTATCCAACAAATTCCTAGTAGTGGAAGTTGATGGTACCCTCTGAACTTAAAATAGTAAGTAGGGTGGTGCAACAGGGATAAGTGCAGATACCAAAGCCCATATATCTAAATTGTGGTTAACCAGTTTTGCAAAAGACTGCAAGCTGGACACTGTTATCCCCTCATGCACAGATATTAAACTGCCCCAAGCAGGGATGAAATATACCCAGATCCAGTGTACTGTAGGCATTCTCAAGTTAAATGCAAACAAGTGCAGCATAAAAGCATTAGTTCAAAAAATGTGTTGCTACCTCATATGTTATAAGTGGCACTCTTCTTCAAACAGATGTGGCTATTAGGGGTGTGGGCACTTCTGTGGACAACTATTTCTCATTTGATCATCATGTTTCCACCCTATTAAGGAAATCCCTGTAATTGGCTTAGATAATTTCCAAGGCTATATCATCAAGATCCAAAAGAAGTCACCTTACCCATAATCCTGCCTTATCAGACCCCATCACTGAGTATAATGCTCCCTCTTGGCTTATAGCTCAACTGGAAAGGCACCAATGATTTTTTGACATAAATAAATAAACAAACAAACAAACAAATTAATAAATAAAGGCCTTAAATCCAACTATGCTGATAGATTAGCACAACTTTCCTTACACTCAGTAGTCTACTGGCTGCTCTGTGATGACATTTGTCTTACTTTTTGAGCTATGGAAGACCCAGTCCTATTTGACCTCCTATTTCTTCACAAAACCAGTAGCTAAAAAATCTGTTCCACTGACATACATTTATAGTCACAAATAAGCAAGGCTGAATGGAGCAATAAGTTCCTAACTCAACATACTCCTAGCCTGTGGAATAAGTTACTAACTCAGGTCAAGCAAAGCACTGCTGTGTTTACCTTTAAGGCTAGCCTTGATGATTAGATGGGTAAACAGGAATTTACAGAAAGGTTATCATATATACATCTGCTTTATCTGAGAGATGAGAATTATTAGGTGCTCATAAAGGGTGGTAAGAACTTTAACATGTATCTTCTTAAAAGTACATAGGGGTAAGCATCTTATGGTCTTTGCTATGACTTATCTGTACTGTCCCTTCCAAATTATCTTCCTCTATCTAATAACATTGAATCTACATTTAGATGAATTGGGTTTATTATGTTTTTCAGTCCTTAAAACCAAATGCTCTATCACACATTGATAATTATAATAAAAGTCATGTTGAGAAGGAAGAACTACTTTTCTAACAATGACAAGTACATTGCAGTGCACTGAAACATGCAAAAGAAGATAGCAATAAACATTTTGTTGCCATTTACTTTCAGCCATGATGATAACATTTATGGTCCTTTCTATTCAAATGAACATCTGTTAGCCACTCTTGGTGACTGCAGCAAACATTTTATCACTACACCCGCCACTTTTGTACATAGTGTAATACTTGTCAAAAGCAGAGCATTCTCTATTTGCATATCTGTGTTCATGAAAATTGAAACGTGTATATGTAAAAATATTTCAGTGGATATTGGTTCAGTACGTGGGCATCTGACACAGAAAGTAAAAAAAAAATATCTAAATCTGCATGTAAATAAGATAACTGAAAGTTTTGTTTTCATTCCTGGAAAAGCAGAAAAGACACGAGTTAATGGGATACAGTGGAATCCGTATTTTCTTAATAAGTTGTAGTGCATTGCCTTGCAGTTTTCATATACACGTACTTTTTAGAAACAGTAAAACTTCTTTTGCACAAGGCAGGAATTGTTATGGCATTGTTATAAGAATTTACAACAATGAACAAATAAGTAGAGGAAGAGCCACTGCAGCCCACATGATTTCAGTATGAGATCATTCATTGGTCAGTCAAAATCCAACAAACCTACTTTTTATTTCCACAAATAATTACTGCATAAGTGATATCAAGCATTCAGTTGTAAGTGGTTCTAAGAATAGTGTGTATTACAAAACCACATTCATTTCTGAGAAAGTTTAAAACCAACTGTTTTGTCTGTTTAGATTTTTACCTCTGGCAAGACTCTAATAAGCTGTTAATAATACTTTAACAGTAATAACATTTTAGAAAAAGGAAACAAATGCTTACTTAAATGAATATGTTAGAAACTGAAAATAATATGTCAAATCTGAAACTGTTATACACCTTTTAAAATATCTAATTATTTTGAAATATGTATTTAAAGCTTGAAGCTAGGTATAAAACCTGGCTTCATATAATGTACTATGGAACTTTATTTCCATCAGACAGCACTCTGTGCAACATTTCTTTCCCTGGGATCAATATATACCACACCTTTGCTCTGAATATTTGTTGATCAACAGTAGGCCATCCCTCCCAACTTCTTGATCTATTCATTCCCCATCATCAGACTGAGGCTCATCTGAAATGGCCCTTCATTCAGACAGCAACCAGGAGTGCTCTGTTAGTTTTACTTCTGCCCTAACATTATCCACATGGATGCTTGGCTTACAAAGTGGAAAAAGGACATGCAATGCCATGACCATGCAGGACATCCATCAACTCTGCAAGAAGAATGGTCCCACGGAGCAGCCCCACCCCTTTTTGTCGAGCACAGGAAGTAGTTTCTTTGGTCATCACTGTAGAAAACACACTTCCTTATGTTCTCCTTGAGTGCCCACAACCCTGCCCCCCCACCAGAGGTAAGTAGGCCACAGTCTTTCACTCTTCATCCTCCTTCCTTACATGGCTCATTGGTCACTATTCAAACCCTAGTCACCTGGTTGGAGAAAGGGCTCCTTCCTGCTGTACGATGGAATCAGGCACAACGTTTGTGATATTCCGATTGAGGTAAAGAGTTTTATTAAGCATTTTTTCACATTTGTGGCTATACATTTTTAATTATGCCATATAATTAAGCACCATTTAAAATGTCATATTCCTTAAATTGAAGAAAACAAAGAGCATAAAGAAATATGTGATTTTTCCAAATCACTGACTCTGCAGGTATGAGCACTGTTTCAATAATTGCTACTATGGCATAGAAAGATTACTAAATGGTTTGCTTTAGGAATCCTTTTTATTCTGCTATGGATAGGTATCATACATAGCTAATAAAATATTATAGATTTTTATTATTATTTATTTTACTGAGTAATCTAACTGAGCTGAGGTTCATTCATGGGAGTACTCTCTGGTTATGTGACCAGCTTAAGATCATATAATAGACAAAGAGCGACTGAGGGAAATCAAAACCCAGGTATACATGATGACGCATGTTAGCAGCTCATAGTCTCTGCACTAAACTGCTAGACGAAGCATCATGACAATTGTAAAGTAGACAAAAAAGTATATATTCCTATAGTGTAGGCTAATGAAAATCACTTCAATTGTTTTCCATAATATAGTGTTTTTCACTCAAGATAATGATATCTGTCTCTGATAAAGCTGTAGCAATCCAGCTACAGTATTTACAAGTATAGTGTCCAGCTGAAACAAATATATTTTGCACACTACGTTTTCTATGCCAGCTGCCACTATTGACATTCATAAACATAGTAACAAAAGGCGGTGTAGAATAGAAGATCACATTTAAAACACAGCACAGATGCTTACAAATCATACAGGCTTACACCAGGTGATCACTCTCTTCTGAGAAGCACAGATTGGTGGCATGCAACTTTTCTGCCAGCATTGCATGCATTAAATCATGTCTTCCTTCACTAAACTATGCATGTCCTACAGTTGGTCTACAGAAGGTTTCTTTTTATCAGAATAGGGAAGACTCCACCGTTCCTGTCACCCTTGACCTGCTTGCATAGGTAATACCACATGTTCTTTGGATCCAGGCCACTCAAGGTTTATGGAGTCATTGGACCATTGATACACACGATTATTAGCACCTCTCCTAGGTGTGGGGTACTTCTTTCATTTTTAAAGGAGGCTCAGGAGACTCTTGTTACCCCAACACTTAAAAGGCTGGAATTGATTCTGATGCTCTTGGTAATTATCATCATATCTCCAACCTTTCTTTTCTTGATAAGATTTTTGAGAAAGTGGTGAGGCTTCAGCTAGACAACTTACTAGAGTAGGCATTCTTGACCCATTCCAGTTGTGTTTTATGGCTTGACTCAGTACTAAGACAGCTCCCACTAGAGCATTTAGCAATTTTGTAGTTACAAGAGATGAGTAGTAGTATTATTATTCAGTCTTGGCTCTTCATGATCTCTCCTTGACTTTCGAGTTGGTGGACCATTCTATTCATTTAGACTGACTGGAGCATTATTGTAGTATTTCCATACTGGTGCTTAACTAGTTCACTTCTTCTTATCCTGTCTTACCCAGAGAGGGATTTCATGGGTTACCTCATCCTTTTCTTACCCTCTCACTTGTGGGGATTAACAGAGTCCCATTCATGGTCCTCTGCTGTTCACTGTTTACTTATTGCTGTTAGGTGATGTGATTTATTTGCAGGTTTCCAGTGACACTGCTATGCTGATGGCGCACTGTTCTAGCTGTTGTTTGGAATCCTGTCCCTGACCTTACAACCCTTAATGAAGATCTGGAACTTATCTCGACTGGATAGACACCAAATGGTTTAAACTCAATGTCTCAATTACAGTTACTTTGATTGTGCATGCTATGCTGAGTGATTCTTCTCTTCTACTTTTGTCCCTTGATGTATTGTACCATGGAGACAGACTTACGTTTGTATCAAAGTTGTGGCATCTTAGTGTAATACTTGATGACAGATCAGTTTATGAGGACCACATCTCAGTTGTCATCAAGTCTTCTTATTTCTCACCTTGTAAATCTAAATACCACTTCAGAGACCACATTTAAAAAACAGCATCATGCCTTCCTGAAAATGGCAGCATTCTTACTACCAAAACTCTTCATCGTTTCTACAACCTACCTCTTACCACAACCCCAGTCCAGTCATTTTTCAAGCACTCAGTCATAAACCCATTAATCAAATTAGATACACTAAACAATGGCAAAAGCTACAGGTTGATTTCTAAGTATGCCTCTTAACCTCTTAGCACAAGAAATCTGGAAAAAGCAAAAAAAACATGAGGGGACAAGGACCCAGAATCAGGGACAGATTTTAAATACTGGTTTTATAAACTTATAAAGCTGATAGAATAATATGTTTTGCATTAGCCTGCATTTTTTGAATGGTGTGAAGACTAAAATTCAAATATATATGATCATGTACTGGCTTCAGTCCTTAATGATTTGCTGGAAAACCACAAACTTTGTGACCAAACAGACCAAAAATATGAGACAAAAATTTGAACATTCTGTGAAAATATGGGCAATTTAGAGGTATGGTCTCCACTAACTAAAACATTTGAAAGATAATTAATACAACCTGACATTTGACAATGTACATAGATGTGGTCTCCTTTGTGACAAACATAAATGTTTTCTTAAGGCCTTTAGCTCTATGACTGCAGTTTATACTGCCGTCATCTCAATGTACTTCAATGTGAACAATGGCTTACTTACTGCTAGTGTCTTTGTACACTTTATAAAAGCATTTGAAACTCCAAATCATGCTGTTCTGCTCAACAAACTCCAAAGCAATCCAACAAAAATACCCTGTGTGATAAAGATGTACTCACTGTTGGAGTACTCTAAAGTTCATTTATGAATGACTTACCTTATGACCTGGACCATATCACCATGATTATGTATGCTGATGGTCTGTTAGTTTTATCAGCAAATAGAGTCCTTTCTGGGCTTCTTCAGACATTACCGACCATTGCCACTAATCTCTGTAATTGGCTACTGAACAACAGCTTAATAATTAATACCAAACAATCTAGCATTATATTATTTGCTACTCCTCAGGAACTTACCCAATCAGTCACCCTGATAACTCTAAGGCACAACACTAATAATCCAATACCCAATGTTACACAGCAAAAAATATCTAGGAGCCTTCCTTGACTGCCTTACCAAGGTATACAGATAATGCAGTCACAAAACACTTTTACAATTAAAACTTTCCTAAAAACTTTCATACCTATTATATTCAACTGCAAGGCATTGTAAGGCAAAAATGTTCTCAGCTGCACATATGCCACCTTTATTAACACTTCACTCTAGTATTAACACACAAAAACTACAGGTATTGAAAAACAAACTCTGCCATTTTATTCTTCTAGCCTTCGATCATCCTACCATCAATCTTAAAGAGATTTCATTGGTTAAACTACTATGGTACTTGCCACTCATGGCAGGTCAATCCCCTCCACACACACACACACACACACACACACAGACACACACACACACACACACACACACACACACACACACACACACATGTCATTATCTGTTTCCTGTTACAATGCAACACAGTTAGATTAATTATTTACAACAATATGAGAAACTGCAAGCCTGTGTTAGAAAAAGTCATGTAATGCATTTTTCATATTATCAGACATTAATTAATTCACTTTTTTATTCATTGAAAATGCCTCAGTTTAACATCAAAACTAATACTATAGGCTGTAGGCAGGAAGATTCAAAATCTGATGGTACAGGGCTAAATATCAAAGAGTGTAGTATGGTCTGATGCTGCTTTGCTATGTATTCAAATCAACACAGCATAGTATTTCAGAAAAAAAGGCTGCATAGCAAATTAGTGCATCTGTGCTACTGTAAAAAAATGTTTGCTGTGTGGATGGTCATATGGCCAACATGACAAGAACAACAAGCCAGTGTGTATAAGGCTATGTGTGCACTCACAAATGTAGGGAAGTTACTTGTAGCTGTAACATGGGCATTGTGACCAGACTACAGAGGGACAGCACAGCAAAATAAACTGCCACTCAATCTGTCATATTAATGGGGAGGAAAGTAAGAGATAGGGGAGGCAGAAAAGGACCAAGATCAAGCAGAGAAACACAAATAAGATTAACCCACAGGAAGCATAGGTGGTTGGAGAAAGATTTTTTTTTTTTGGCATTAGGAGCTCATTTTATTTGTTTGTGCATTTATTTATTTGTTTATTTCTGAAGAATCAAAATTGTGTTAAATGATGACAAAGAACATATCAAAATGAATGACAAGTGTTTGTAATGGTTTATTAATTAATAATTAGTTATTGCATCTTTTCAGGGATTTCATTAAGTATTCTAACAAGAAAACCTACCACTGTATGGTAAACATCCATTAAATAATGTATTCTATACTATTCCAAAAATCACCAAGAATCTCCTGAACTCCCTAGATAGACCAATAGTGACTAGGTAGGTGGTTTTTTATAGAATATAGGTTGACTGCTGAGTAGCACTCAATGATATTTTGAAGATAAAACTGATATTTATGTTTAAAATGCTAATTAAAGTTGGAAAACTAGTAATCTGAGGTGGAGAAAGAGCTACTGTTGATAATATTTGCATGTTAAAAATCTATACTATTCCCTACCAATATGGAATTAAGGCAGTGACACTACTTTTGTGAAGGTCTCTTTTCTTCATTTGTCATATCTTATCTTTGCTTTTGATTGAAACATACTTAGCAATTTCAAAAGAACCCCAACACAGCTGGCATGAACTCTGCCGAAAAGGGACTGTTCCCTCAATATTAAAAAATGTGCTTCAGAGACAAGTTAGCTTCAACAAGGAAAGACCTCAGCATTAGATAATTTTCATGTCTCTGATTTGCCTGTAGCTTCTGTGATTGAAAATCAGTACTTTCTTGTGATAAGAACTTCTCACTGCCAGTGCATTCATTTGGAACAGACCTCACTCCTTATTCACTCCCACAACACACACAATGACATATCTCTTATCTGTACATCAGCTGAAAGAACATATGTGATGTATCTACTTAGTTTGGTCCTTGACCTTGTAAATTGTAGATCCTGACAGTCAGTCAATAATGTCAGACATTCGAGTGTCAAGCTTATTGTTGTAAAATACATGATGATATCAAACCTGCTGTTCTATTAATCTTTTAAGTGAGTCCAGATAATAGGTTACAATTTTTCCACGGTATCATCTAGTGTTCCTCCTGGCTTAGTCTTGAAGGCTTGGACTGGATGTATGTTGCCCCCAGATGGACAACCCCAATCCCTCTCAAGTGCCCCTGATTTTGCAGAATGCTCCTGATGTTATCTTAATATTTACCCTATCTCTCTATTCATTCATTCATCCGTTCATTCACACACACACACACACACACACACACACACACACACACACACACACACACACGTGCTCGCGCACGCAACCTTCCCCAGTACCTTACTGCTAAACTCCTCAGCACTTACCTCTAACACAGTCTCACCCATTGGAAGTAATGGGTGAACATGATCCTTTGTCTGTTTCTCTGAATTGCTAAGCCAGGTAAATACCTTAACACAGACATTTTTGTGAGGAGAGCACATTGCTAATTATCACAGGTCTCTCCCCAAGAATTTGATGTGCTAAGGACAGGATTAAATTAAATGCTAAAAAGTTCAATATTCTCACATTTGATGGTGGTAGGTGTTCCGTTTGCCCCTTTTTAAAATTGGGTGAACTTTTATCTTATAAAGTATATCAGGTAGGAAAGGAAATTACAATACAGGCAACTTTAAGTTCAACTATTTGTTTATATGTACTTACGACAATGACAGTTGGGATAAATGAGAAAGTTTTGAAATTAAAAACAAATTACATATAATGAAAGCCGCATGGTTATGTATAGCAGTAAACTTGGATGAATGACTGAGAAATAGCATATTGGTTAAACTAAATAAAAAGTGAAAATGAGGTTACTGGAGCATGTCTGTGATGTTAGGAATGGAAATATTGCCAGTTTAGCATTGCATTCTCATAAAGTCATGAAAGAAGATTTGATAGTTTTAAGCATTGTTGCAGTCAGCTGTTAATATGCCAGTTAGCTAAGAAGAAAAGATTAAGCCTTAATATCTAATAAATTTGATTTGTGTTAATTAAAAAACTCTGTATGTAGTTTGCTTATAGAAAAAGTAGTTGTATCATTAAATAGCAAATACATGCACTTCCGTTTAGATTACTGAGTCCTTAATATTTTACTTGAAGCAGATTCAAGAGATGAACAGCTTTGTTTTATCATACTGAAATGCTAGCTTCAGTTTGTTGAACATTTTTTGGCCAGATGTGTAAGAACAACTGGAAGTCTCTTATCTCTTAATTCATTAATTCTCGGATTGGATGAAGGAAGTAATATACATATAAACTGAAAGAAATTCATTATCTAATTTCTTGCTCATTGTGAAGGCATTTGCCAAAGTGCTAGAAAGAAATAATAAATATGATATAAGCATCCTTCTGCTCATGTTTTAATCTGTTAACAAAAACACATAAGGGTAACCTGAAGGAAAAATATGTGGGGGGATGAAGAGCATTTTTTTCTTAACTAGGCACACATTTTATTTATTTATTTATTTATTTATTTAAGAAAGGTAGTTGGGGATGATAACAAGGAGCTTGCATGGAAAGAAAAAGAGACTATGGAAGATAGCAGGGGCAGGCAAACAAAACATAAAATGCAAGAAGAGTAGGAGAGGTGATATGAGTACACAAGGGGACTCCCTTATACTGTTCTAGCATGTCGAGTGGTAGATTACTGGCATCCTCTCCAGTTCAGCTTGTTAATCTGGGTATCTTGAGACAATGCTACAATTGTCTCATGTACGCAGACAACCCTCTCCTCCTCCCAACAAACACAAATACATGTGAGAGATGCAACTATATAGCCAAACTGGAGGCTGAACTCTCTCAACTCAGGGCTGGCATGACCAAACAGGAGGAGATGGTAACCACACACACAACAAACCCAGTCCCACATAGACCTACCACAGCTGCAAACCAAACACATAAAAACACAAAGACATACTCGGAGGCTCTAATAAAAAACTTACCAAAACAACAGAGGCTCCCAAAGCAGACATCCAAAAATCCACCACCTCAAAATAAAACACATGCAACACATACTTCAATAAATCAGTGTGTCAACCAATCACAGCCCTTAAGGCCAAACACCATGCCTGATACACTAGTAATAGGTGACTCTATAGTCAGACACACTGATGCCCCGTTGAACAGGCTGAACAAGGAGAGGGTGACTGTGAGCTGTCTATCGGGAGCTAGGATCCGCCACATAACACATGCACTCAGGTCACTCCAAAGCAAGTACAAATATGACTTCGTCATTGTCCATGCTGGCATGAATGACCTGAGACGTACCTCCCTGGACTACATGAAAAGAGACATAGAGGAGCTCTCCGATTATGTAGCCCAGGCTGGTATGACCCTGACCCTGAGCAGCATCTTGCCCTCACCAAGAATGATGCCACAATACAAAGACAAGATGATCAGCTTTAATAATTGGCTCAAGTACTGGTGTCATTCTAAGGCAATCCAATGTCTGTCTGCCTGGGATGACATGTTGGACAAGCCACGCTGCTTCGCAAGGGATGGCTTACACCTGTCACCACTGGGCTTCTGGATATTGGCTAAGGCTCTTGCCACCCCCCATAGTGCCTTTTTAGGCAAGGCTCAAAAGACAAACCCTCCTCCTTAGAAAACAAAAATGGAAAAAAACTAAGGGTAATGCTGCTCAACGCCAGAAGTCTAAATCTCAAGATGCAGGCACTCGATGCACTCCTCAGCATGGAGAACATCGACGTCTGTGCAGTAACTGAAACCTGGTTCAAGGCTTCTGAGAGCACCCCAGTGCTACCAGTCTATACCTCGTATCATGCTTTTCGGCCCCAAAAACCAGGCCGAACCACAAAGGGAGGGGGAGTGTCCATATTCATCAAGGACACCCACACCTCCAGGTTAGTAGCAACACATGAAGCATCAGAGACCATACAGGTGCAACTAACCATAGGCAAAACTGCTATACAACTGGTAGCATGTTACAGACCACCCTCCCAATCTCAGGAACCCCACTCAGCCTTCCTGAAGACATTGGAGGATATGAATGTATCACAAAATACCATCATACTGGGAGACTTCAACTACCCAAACATAGATTGGGTACATTATTCTAGCCCTAACACCCTAGCCCAAAGCTTTCTGGAATTCATAAATTCAAATGCACTGGAACAACTAGTCACCTCTCCCACTAGGGGGGATAATATACTAGACCTGATCATCACAAACATGGGGACAAAATGCTCCACACCGGAGGTATACCCCTCACTAGTGAGATCTGACCACAAATTAATCACCCTGGATATACATATCCCACCTCCACCCCCAGCACAAAAGACCACAGTGAAAAACTTCTCAAAAGCAGACTTCACTCTTCTTAAGACTGAGATGGTATCCTTTAAGCCCACTGGGCCAGTGGATACCACATCCCACAATGCCGAATCCTTCACAAATGCTTTCTATGGACATCTCCAAGAATGCATGGATCATGCAATCCCAAATAAATCAAAGTCCCTATCCACCAAAGGCAAGCGTCCTATCTCGTGGACCTCAGCCATTAACAAATTGTATAACAAAAGAAGGAAGCTAATGCACGTCAGAGCAAAATCCCATAAAGGGAAGACATCTCTGATCAACATTAGCAGAAAACTACATTCTCTCATAAAAACATCCAAGGCCAACTTTGAGAGAAAAATCGCTAAGGACACTAAAGATAACCACAAAGCCTTCTTCAGCTATGTTAGAAACCTGGGCGGAAACCCTCAGATATGCTCAGAGTTAGTTCACAACAACAAAAAATACACTGAACCCACAGATATTGCAAACATTCTGGCTGACAGGTTCAGTGCAAATTTCTCCCCTCCCTCACCCCCAAAAGAAGTAATACTTATCCCAGCTGAATGTAATCTCCCTGTCATCTCAGATATCCAAGTGAGAACCGCCCTCAACAAAGCTAAAAACACAGCATCAATGGGACCTGACGGTATCCCGGGTTGCGTGCTACGTGAACTCCAAGAGGAGCTAAACCCGCACATAAAAATGCTATTTAACCTTAGCCTTACGACAGGATATGTACCTGAACACTGGCGTACAGCAACAGTGGTCCCACTCCACAAAGGGGGTACCTCTACAGACCCAGGGAACTACCGCCCCATAAGCTTAACCAGCCTGGTCTGCAAAGCTATGGAAAGAATCATTATGGAACTCATAAACAGAGACATAGGGGACCTACAGACACTTGACCCCACCCAGTTCGGCTTTGTAAAGGGCAGATCTTGCCTTTTGAACCTGGTTGACCTTTTCGAAACAGTCACTAGAGCCATTGATGAGGGCAAAGCAGTCCATACAGCCTACCTGGACTTGGCTAAGGCCTTCCACACAATACCCCACTCAGGCATCATAGACAAGCTCAACAGCTTAAACGTAAACCCTTATGTCACTAGATGGGTTGCAAACTGGCTAAAGGACAGAACCCATAAAGTTAAAATCACTGGAGCAATGTCAGACTCTAAGCCAGTCACAAGTGGTGTCCCACAGGGATCTGTCCTGGGACCCCTCTTGTTCAACATTTATTTCTCAGATGTTAAAGCAAACATGGGAGGGTTGTGGCTGACAAAGTTCGCAGATGACTGCAAACTAGGCGCCATAGTAGATACACCAGCGGACACATACATCCTACAAAAAGGCCTCACAGAAATGGACAACTGGTGCCGGAGTCACGGCCTTAAACTAAATGCCAAAAAATGTATAGTCATCCCCTTTGGGAAAAACAAAGTACCCACAAATTATCACATAGACAGCAACCCACTGAGTACAGAAAAAGTAATCAGAGACCTAGAGACCGAAGTCGACAGCGACCTCTCATTTGACACCCACGTTGCCAAAGTGGTTAGAAAAACATTCTACCTTGCACACCTCATCATGATGGGATTCACATCCAGATCCAAGGATGTCATTGTGCCCCTATACTCCTCCCTCATCAGACCCATGATTGAGTACAATGCCCCATTTGGTATGTAACTCACCCAGCATTTGCAACAGCTGGAGAGACCACAAAAGTACCTCATCAAGAGGATCAAGGGTCTCCAACATATGTCTTATTCTGCCAGACTAAAGAAACTTCAGCTCTATTCAGTAGCATACCGCCTGCTCAGAGGTGATCTCTGCCTGACGTACAAGGCCATGTCCAATCAGGATCTGATGGACATGCTCCACCTCAAAAAATCCAAATCCATCAGGACCACGAGAGCTAAAGACTTAAACCTCGGCACAAGTATGAATAGGACATGCTGGAGGGATAGATTCATAACCCAGAGGCTTCCCATGCTTTGGAACAAGATCCCAGTTCATGTTAGGCAGAGGCACTCACTGACTCTCTTCAAGAGAAATCTTGATGACTGGATGGGAGATCGTAAGTTTACCCCAGGGGTAACATCTGTGTCACTGCTAGACAGGGGCACAGTAAACTAATTCTATTATATAAGGGGACCTTTATTGTGTCACTACTAGACAGAGGCACAGTATTCTAAATTTATTCTGTACATTTTTGTACCATTTCATGGGGTGGCAAAAGCCACATCACTATGGCTAGGCTTACAAATGTCCCAGGGCAGATAGCCTAGTACTAAACTATGAAACTATGAAACAGTGCAGAGGCAAAGACCTAAGAGGAAGAAAACAACTGGTGACAAGGAGAACTGAGCTAAAAACATACTACAGATAGTGACACATGCTGAAATTCTATAGGAAGGATAGGTCAGCGTACAGTCTGCCTGTCTGACTGGCCCACAGAAGATTCCATCAGATGTCAATCACCTCAGTGGCTGACATAATGGGCAGGTTATGCCCCTTATGACTCAGTGGCTGGGGTCAGATAGCCACATGACTATCAGGTGCACCAGGAGGTGCTTTGTGCTGGAGTGCAGCTGCCAGTATTTTTTGGATGCATCCATCTGCAATGCCCAATGTTGGTTGATAAAGGGAGCACCCTCCCAGCCACACTCAGATAAGGAGTTTCTGTCCCCTTTCTTAATACATAACCACAAAGAGCTCTCCAGGTCAATTCTGCAGGGTAACCTTTATCCACTTGTAGAGAAGCGGGCCTTTCAGCCATTGACTAAATATCAGGTGTGCTGGCCAGAACAGACATAGGTGGGCATCAGCATGCAACATTCTGCTCAACAGATGAACCTGTAGCTGCAGGAAGCAAAAACATGAAAGAGAAAAAACACAGGGCATTAGTGTACATGTATATGATAAACAGAACATCAGTTCCATAGGTTCATAGGTTCATAGGTAAGTACTAGGCTATCTGTCCAAGGGCATTTATAAGCCTAGCCAGAATGTGTTGGCTTTTGCCACTCCCTTAGATTACTTCCCTGTGCCCCTGTCCAGCAGAGCCATTAGTTCCCTGTGCCACTGTCCAGCAGAGCCACTGCAGTGATCCCCGGGGTAAATTTTCTGTTTCCCATCCACCTGTCAAGGTTTCTCTTGAAGAGTGTTTGTGACTGTCTCTGCCTGATATATATTGGAATCCTGTTCCAATGCATGAGGAGTCTCTGGGACAGGAATCTATCCCTCCAGCATGTCCTATTTATCGTTGTGGGGAGGTTTCTATCTCTAGACCATGTGGCTCTCCAGGATTTGTTTTTTTTAGGTGGAGCATGTCCATCAATTCTGGGTTGGACATGGCCTTGTATGTCAGGCAGAGATCACCTCTGAGTAAGTGGTATGAAACCGAGTATAGCTGTAGTTTCTTGAGTTGGGCTGCATAGGGCATCTGTTTGAGGCCAGTAATCCTCTTGGTGAGGTACTTTTGTGGTCTTTCCAGCTGTTGCAAGTGTCTTGTAAGGTACATCCCAAAAGGGGCATTGTATTCTGTGATGGGTCTAATGAGTGATGAGTACAGAGGCACAATAACCTCTTTTGTTCTAGATGTGAACCCTTTTGTGATTAGGTGGCTCACATAGAAGGATTTTCTAACCACCTTGGCAATATGATTATCAAAGGAGAGATTACTATCTACTTGGGTCCCCAGATCCTTTATTACATTTTCTGTATTTAGGGGACTATCACCTATGTGGTAGTTCATGGGTACTTTGTTTTTTCCAAAGGGGATGACTATACACTTTTTGGCATTCAGTTTGAGAACATGATTTTGACACCAGGTATCCGTCTCAGTAAGACCCTTCTGGAGGGTGTCTGTATCAGCCAGGGAATCAATTATGGCCCCTAGTTTGCAGTCGTCTGTGAACTTGGTCAGCCATAGTCCTCCTATGCTTGCCTGTACATCTAAGAAGGCTTGCCTGTACATCTGAGAAGTATATACCGTAATGGAGGGGTCCTAGAACTGAACCCTGGGGGACGCCACTTGTAACCGGCTTAGAGTTGGACATAGAGCCTGCAACTCTCACCATGTGGGTTGTATCCATGAGCCAGTTGGCAACCCATCTCATGACGTAGGGGTTTATGTTCAAGCAGGTGAGCTTGTCCATAATACTAGAATGGGGAATGGTGTTGAAAGCCTTTGCAAAGTCTAGGTAGGCTGTGTGGACCTCCTTTCCCTCATCTAATGCCTTGGTAACTGACTCAAAGGAGTCCACCAGGATTAGGAGGCATGATCTGTCCTTAACAAAGCCAAACTAGGTAGGGTCCAAGGTTTGGAGGTTCCTAATGTCTCTGTTAATGAGTTCCATGATGATGCGCTCCATAGATTTGCAGACCAGGCTAGTTAGGCTTATAGGGCGATAGTTCCTGGGGTCCGTTGTGGCTCCACCTTTGTGGAGCGGTATAACTGTTGCTGTGTGCCATTCTGTGGGTACATAGCCTGTAGAGAGGCTGAGTTCAAATAGTGTGTTTAGGTGAGGGGTTAGTTCATTTTGGAGCTCATGTAAGACACAGCCTGCGACACCATCCAGTCCCATTGAAGCTGTGTTTTTGGCTTTGGATAGGGCTGTTTTAACCTGTGTGTCGGTGATTGATGGGGCCCTACATTCTTCTCATATGGTTATCAGCCATTTAGGGGGTGAGAGGGGGTGAAGTTTGCACTAAACCTGTCTGCCATAATGTTGGCAATATCAGTCGGTTCAGTGTATTTTGTGCCATTCTGCACTAACTCGGAGCAGATCTGAGAGTTTCCACTTAGGTTCTTGACAGAGCTAAAGAATGCTTTGTGGTTATCTTTGGAGTCATTGGCAATTTTTCTTTTGAAACTAGCCTTGCATGATTTAATGAGGGATTGTAGTTTCTTGCTGATACTGATCAAGGATGCCTTTCCTTCTTGGGATTTTACTCTTTTCTGTACTAGTTTCTCTTTCTGTTGTATAGCTTGTTTATGGCAGGGGTCCACCAGACTGATTTCCTTTTCTTGGAGGAGTGATTCTTGGTTTTACTTGGGATAGCACGATCCATTCATTCCTGCAGATGCTCATAGAGTGCCTTTGTAAAGGTTTCAGCAGCTTGGACAGCATTGTCCTTTAGCATGGGGGTTGTGAACCTTTCCACCTCGGTCTTAAGTAACGTGAAGTTTGCTTTTGAAAAGTTTTTCACGGTGGTTTCCTTGATTGGGGGTGGGGGCAGAATGTGTAAATCCAGAGTGATCAGCCTATGGTCTGATCTAACCAGTGAGGGGTTGACCTCCGGTGTGGAACAACATTCGCCCATGTTGGTGATGACCAGGTCCAATATGTTATTTCCTCTGGTGGGGTGTTGACTAGTTGATCTAGGGCATTCAAGTTTATAAATTCTAGGAAGCATTGGGCAAGGGAGTTAGTACTTGAGTAGTTCTCCCAGTATATCTTTGGGTAATTGAAATCAGCCAGTATTAGAGTGTTTGGTAGGACCTTCATATTTCCCAGTGTCACCAGAAATGCGGAATGGGGGTCCTGGGTCATGGTGGGTGATCTGTAGCAAGCTACAATTTGGATTCCAGTTTTTCCCATTGTTAGTTGCACATGGATGATCTCTGATGCATTGTGCTGTGCCACTAACCTGGAGGTGTGGGTATCCTTGATGAATATGGATACACCCCCACCTTTTGTGTTTCTGTCCTGGTTCTGTGGCCAAGAGGTATGGTATGAGTTAAAGCCTAGTAGTGCTGAGGTGCTCTCAGGAGCCTTAAACCAGGTTTCTGTTACTGCACAGATGTCAATGTTCTCCATACTGAGGAGTGCTTCAAGTGCATGCATTTTGAGGTTTAGACTTCTGGCTTTGAATAGCATTACACTCAGTTTTTGGCTACTTGTGCTATTTATGGTGGTAGGTTTGTCTTTTAAGCTTTGCCTAAAAAAGGCACTATGGGGGTGGCAAGAGCCTTGGCCAGTATTCAAAAGCCTAAGGATGACAGGTGCAAGCCATCTCTTGCGAAGCAACGTGGCTTGTTGAGCATGTCATCCCAGGCAGACAGATACTGGATCCCCTTTGAATGACACCAGAAACTTAGCCAATTGTTGAAATTGATAATTTTTTCTTTATACTGTGGCATCATTCTTGGTGAGGGCAGGATGCTACTCAGGGTCAGGGTCATACCAGCCTGGGCTACATGATCAGAGAACTCTTCCATGTCTCTTTTCATGTAGTCCAGGGAGGTACATCTCATGTCATTCACACCAACATGGACAATGACAGAGTCGTATTTGTACTTGATCTGGAGTGACCTGAGTGCTTGTGTTAAGTGGCGGATCCTGGCTCCTGACAGGCAGCTAACTATAACCTTTGCCTTGTCCAGCCTAGTTAGTGGGACATGTGCCTGACTATAGAGTTGCCTATTACTAGTGTGTTGTGCATGTTATTTTGCCTTAAGGGCTGAGATTGTGTGGCACACTGATTATATGAATTATGTGTTTCATGGTTAGTGATGGGATGTGGAGGTTGCTTGGATGTCTGCTTTAGAGGTCTCTGTTGCTTTTGCAGATTTTTATTTAGAGCCTCCGAGTATGTTTCCATGTATTCCTGTGTATTATTTGCTGGTGTTGGTTTATTAGGTCTATGTGAGACTGGTGGTGTGTTGCAAGTGTTACCCTTCTCCTCTTGACTGTCAGTTCCAGTCTTATGTTGAGAGAGCTTTGCCTCCAGTTTGTCTGTATAATTGCATCTCTCACATATATTAGTGTTTGGTGGTAGGAGGAGAGGGCTGTCTGTGTACATGAGGCAATTGTAACATTGCCTCAAAATGCCCAGATTCACCAGTTGGACTGGAGAGTACACCAGAAACTGCCCTTTTGACATGCCTGAATAAGTAGAGTAAGCTGTTTTTCTGATTGGCTGTTGGGGATGAATAGAGAGCCTTGTCCTTCTGGACAGTATAGGGAGGTCTAGTGCTAGGGTTAATTAGTGCTTGCTATGAGTTTTAAGCAAGTGCTTGACTGTGAAATGAATGGTTTGAGTGCTAAAGTTGAAGGTTTGTTTAGTTCCAAGGGAAAAATTGAAGAGTATACTTCGTGGAGCCGAGAATAGTTTAATTCTAGCTAACCAGCACTGCCCAGTGCCCAAAACCATGTGAATGCATTTGTTATATATAATAGATACTGACCTAGCTTACATATGAAGTAGTATACATACCCTGCCACTTAGTCAGCCTGTCAGATCTTGTTACATAGGCATCTGTAAAAGAAAAAAGATATTATTCAGTGCAATGTTCTCACCAAAGCAGCAAAGATTTCAGTAGCAAATTCCCACCTTATCTCCACCCTACTTTATGCCTGTCCAATATATACCAACCTAAGGCAATGCGATCAAAACAAGCTAGAGATGTGCTACAACAAAATCGCCAAATTCGCCACAGGGGCATCCTACCGTAGTCACCACTGTCTCTCACTAGCTGAACTGGGCTGTCTTGAACTCCCTCACCTCCTTCAATGGTGTCAACTCTCACTCGCCCACAAACTAGTAAATCATCCACTAAATGTCCCATCCCTCCAGAATCTACTCCAACCCTATCGCACCATCAGACCACTAAGATCCAGCAACAAAAATCACTTGCAGATCACTAAAGCCAATAACTCTGCTGGTGAAGCACTATTCTCTTGCACCATAGCCAAATTATGGAACTCCCTCCCACCCACAATTACCTCCGTACCATCATGCACCCACTTCAAAACTTTACTAAAAGCGCACCTAAAACATGCTGGCTATGCCCTTGCAACTCCCACTCTAATATCACCCTCCCAATCCAACCACTACCTTTCTTTCCACTCCACTAACTACTTTGATTATAGCAAGCTCAGATGCTCATAAGCCAGTATTTATTATACAGCAGGAACTTCTTCTTGTAACATTTGTTAATGTCTGTTATGTACTTCACAGATAAAGATTCTAGTTGTCTACTGATGTACTATGTTCTTCATCTGTAAATATGTTGTAAGTAATTGCTATGTAAATTGTTAATCACTATGTAATCCAATGTAACTACTGTCTGTTTATTTTAACTGTGGAGCTTTTCTCCCTGGGCCTCCACTGAAAATGGACCTACATCCAGTCGGACACTCCCGGTCAACAAATATAAATAAATAAATAAATAAATAAATGTTATCTTGGCAGCAGAAGACAAGGGAAACAAAAAGGAAATAAGAAAAAGATGAAAGAAATTGTATACATATCATGGTGCACAGTTATGACTCACTCTCCCTTACCTCTGCCTTCTACTGGTGGAGCAGGTTGGGGTGGCACCTCCATAGGTCACTATAGTGGTGTCTGCATTGCTTGACACAGCGATATCACTCACTGTCCTGGCACTTCAAGTATCAACGTTATTAACCCAAAAGAATCTCCTGATGGTCTCTGTACAATGGATATATAAAGATCTTCTGGCTGTACCAGGAAAGAGCCCTAGTGAACCCAGCATCTGAAGATGCCATGTCCATGCAATAGATCATTATGAGGATACACATTGTAGTCTTCAGCACAAGCCCACATTTTATGCGGGCTCTATAATGACTGTCATCTGTCAGTAATGATGCACTATTGAAAGTAGCAAAGAGTGGTGGCACTACGGGCTTCACAGTGTTTGTGCATAAGCATAGTGTGAACATGTCCTATGTAGCTTGGTATCGGGCAGGGGGTGAGGAATGTGTCACTATCTGGGTGTGGTATAACAATGCATTATGGCTGCAGTTCAGACAAAAATCACACTAACTTACCTCATAGCATAAAACTGCACTTTAATGCCCATTTTGGACATACTGCTGAACACTACTTTAAGATGAGCTAGTCAAGAATAGAAATTCAGTGGAGAAGACTTTGAACTAAAACATAAGTACAAAGAAAGATGAGAAATCAACTGGTAATGTATTTCAGCACTGTACTGCAATACACAAGTACCCATGGAGCAGAGCAGCAACAGAGACAGATAGAAAACACTAGACTGCCTGGATATGGTAACATTACAAAATGTCACGACTGCTTACTACTCAACTTGTAGTTCATCCTGTCAGAGAAAATAGCACATGACTATGGCAGTTGAATGTCTCATGGGTAGCACACTATGGTGTATGGTCACAGACTGCAAAACATGCTATAGGTGAAACAAGACTTCATATACAATGATCTGAGCATGACCATGTTTAGAAAGGGTGGTGAGAGGTACGGGATGTAGGCATCATCAGCGTCCATCAGTTCAACAGCACAGTGGTGGGAAGTGGTAACATGTACATTGGTGATGTCAGTATACAGTTGTTGGGACTAACCACAGCACAATTGCACAAAGGTATGTGATCAGGAAATGGAGCGGGAGGGACAGGTTGAGACATATCAGACTGCCAAAGGCACTTATTCATACATACACTGACCCACATGTGGAACCTAGAGGATACATGTCTTGTCATGGACTCAAGATATTGGAAGTGGTTGGGAAAGGTTATCATCCAGGAGGTATATGGTCACTGCAGGATGTATACACACATATGTAAACATCCTCGAAAAAGGTATAATCAGCAGGGATTTCTGGGACCAGATATAGCTTGGAGTGGTGCAAGACTTCAGTGCTGTGGGTGGTTGTAACAGAACAATAGTATGGGTTCGTTACTGGGTCACACATGCCAAGATTAAGGGACAACAAATTGCAGGGACAGGTGTACCACAGAAGATGGACCACCAGTACAAGAAGCAGTTCACAGCAGTGGAATACTTCCTGGAATCCCTATCCAGAACAGATGAGTGAATCTTCATAATTTGCATTGACATGGATGTGGGATCTGGGTTGTTAATGATTGATGGTCTACCTGAAGGGGATGCTCCAGGTTTGCAATAGTGCATACATTTTAGCTTGTACACTGCCCACATGTGGACAGGACTTATTCAGTAGAATGCCTATGCATATCTGTCATCCAGTTACATTGGGGCTGAAACTAGAAGAAAGGGTGTATGTGCCCTCTTGCAAGTTATACGAAGCATTTACCAGTCTTTGTGCTGCCATAAATAAGGGTCCATATGTTCCAGCACTACCAAATGTAGGTTTTCCTTGTGCTTTCACAGATTCTTCTGGCAGAGCATCCAACACAACAGATCAGAAAATGCCTGAGGTCAGCAGGTCAAGTATGACCGATAATGATGGCAATGTACATATGGTTTAGTTGGGTGATGCAGTGACACTGTTAACAATGCCAGCTTTGAAAGGCACACTCACATCATCCACATGTGGAATGATGATGGAGGGGAGGCCAAATATTTGGCATCACATTTGTTTAACACAGGACATTCTAACTCTCTAAGCACCACCTAGTTTACAAAGGCAGCACCACCATGCATAACATCTGTCAGCAGCACTAATTCTGATGTGCATGCACCTACTATATAAGAGCCATTTCCATCATGACTTTGAGTCTTTCTATGTCCTGTGTACCACAGTTGTCCTCTATCAGTGGATGTATGCATCAGTGATAAAGGTATGGATAGAGTCTGCACACACCATGCCAGAGATGTTTGGCATGCTACGTGTCACGCACAAAAATAAGAAGCAACTGCAGGGACTGTGAGTCAACTTGCAGTCCATGCAGTGTGACATGGCATATAGTGCCCTGAGACCAACATGCCATCCTATGAGTACAGGTGGCCACAATAGGGTTCATTGGTGCATCCATGAGGATTGTGGCAAATTCCCCTAAAAAGGTCAAGATGATTAGTGAACAATAAGTGGCCAGGTTTTGCAGATGACATACAGTTTGATTAGTGCACCGCTTTCAACTCTGCCATGGCAGCCACCACACCAAGGTGTGGATAATCTCATATTTTGCAGACAGTATTCATCTAGTTTTACTGCAGAGATTCCCCATTGTGACAGTTGCTCTGATTTCCATAAACTGCATGCCATCCCTATCTACTGTTGATTATTTGAATGTTGAACCTCACCATGGCCATCCCTGAGGTAGTGAATGCCATCCATCTATTGACTCCTGACATGCACAGCCACATTACAGTTCCTGACTCATGCTCACAACGTACTACATTATTTATTATGCAGAACATATTTAGCCATACATTTGCAGGACTGCACTGTACAATGGTCAGCATTTATGACAAGAAAGCTCAACTCCACCAGTGGAGATTGCAACCCTAGACTTACCCAACCTGCTTCTCAACTGCATGGCTACTACATATACTTCTAGTAATACTTAACACTTATGGTTGTGCTACTATCACTTGTCACTGATCTCCACCTGTGCAAATGATGATGACTGTTTCCTGCTTAGCCTTCTGCCTTATGTGAGTAAGGTAATGCCTGATTTTACAGCATGTTCAGTCAACTATTTTTACTGCATCACCTAGATGTGCTGCTCTTGTCATAGACTATAACTTACTCACCCAACCACTGCATTCTGGGGGGGGGGGGGTTGTCACTGTGGCAGGTTCCTTTGACAGCTCCGTACCTTACTCTTCTGCTGCTGCAGCGACAGGTATGTCAGGCAACACTGAAGTATAATGATGTTCTAAGCTGCAGATGATAGTATTGCCATATTGTATAACGTGGAGGATACCACTGATAAATGACTTTGGGTAAGAGGTATATGCTGCATTGTGCCATCAGATGTATTCAAGCACTCAGTGTGTGCCTTCAGGACTTCAAAAACACTTTCAGCAATATCCCTAGTCCTTGAATTAGTGGTGTTAAACACCATCTCTGGCAGCATCTGGGTATTTTAGATGGGTATCATCAGCCATGGATCCAAGGCATATCCTGCCTCACCTGCAACCTCTGTTTACATCAATGGGAACAATATATCATGATCAACATAGCTGTCAGTATGTGCACCTGCAAACTAGGTGGCCATGTGGCAAGTCACCCACATGAAAAACTAGCTAATAGGAATCCAAGGCAATTCCTGGATGGAAGAAAAATAAATTGTATATAATACCATGCACATTGCTCTTTATTCGGCAGATAATAGTATAGATGCCTTTCTGGATGATGTACTGAATGCCATATAGAGAAGGTGGGACCTTGAAGGCAATGAGGATGCATTCTATGGCACCCATGAACTCAAGAAAACAGGCTATTTTATAGGACAACTTACACTGGCACTTATCTCTGCTGCTGTTCATGAAAACCACATCTGCTGTTCAACATGCTACAGCATCACATCATGAAACTGTAGGATGCATTTGACTGATGCCTCCAAAACTGTTAACATATCCCTGTTGGACACTAATACGTCTGAGTATTATCAAGACAGTTAATGCTATGTCCTCTGTCTCATATCATCTACTAAGAGGTGATCTCTGCTTGACTTACAAAGCCATGTCTGACCCAGCTCTGTTAGAAATGCTACATCTAAAGAAATCCCAGTCTGTCTGCACCACACACTCCAGAGACCTCAACCTCATTATCACAATCAACAGAACGTGCAGGTTCATAACCCAGAGACTGCCCATTCTCTGGAATAGATTTCTTATACATGTCAAGCAGAGCACCTCACTGGCCGTCTTCAAGAGAAATCTTGATGAGTGGATGGGAAATAGAAAATTCACCCCAGGGATCACTCCAGTGGGTCTACTTGATAGAGGCACTGGGAACTAACATCGGGTGGCATGATGCCAGGGAGCTTCTGTGGGCTAGGCTTGTAAAGGCTCCAGGGCCATTAGTCTAGTACACACCTATGAACCTATACAAAATTCATACTGGGTTAGTCAGTCCATGCATCTGCCCTGATTCCATGTGTGGGTGGCACATCTACTAACTCCTGTATAGTGTTTCTATCCACTAGCAGTCGTCAATATATAAGGTGATGGTATATGAGACTGCTGGCAGTCTAATTTGCAAACCAGAAGGCAACAGTAAGCAACATGTCAGGCAGTGGCTCAGAGAGTGACCACTAACACTTGTGTTGAGCTAAGGTTGCTTTCGCTCCTAATATAATAATATCATTGATGCTCCTGTACAATGAATAACTTAGCACAGCAGCACCTTGCATTAAATTAACATGTCTCTAAACTGCTCTACTACATTTGATTTCATAATCTCCATATGCAGTAAGTCTCATTGGCATGATTTGCAATGTACATTGTATCATATACAATTGATTTTTGTGCCATCCAGGATTTGCCTTGGATTCCTATAAGTGTCAGTTGTTGTATGTTGCAGGTGAGACATTTGTCTGCATACTATAAATACTGCAGCATTATTCCTACACCACAGTCACATTACTTGTGCCTGTACATCAGCTGGGCTCTACACCTTACTACTCATCAATCTATTTCATATAATCTCATGTGCTACTCATTTGTGAACACCATTTTTTATTTTTCCACTAAAGGTGATGTTTGATGGCATTTTGAATGTGTTTTATAGGTGTGAGAGAAAAGATAAGTTAAAAGACAAACTGTCATTTTCCCACAAATTCAACATATTGATATTTCTTTATTTGTATACCTAGAAGCACACAGTAATCATAGTGCATTTTATGAAAGTGTCCATGCTTCTTGTTGGTTGAGTCATCTGCGTATTGTATGAGTGAGCTATGTTTGGTGGCAGAGGCTAGATTATTGGTGAAAACAGAGAAGAGTGGGGGTCCAAGGATGGATCCTTGGGGAACCCCTATGGAGACAGGTAGTTGGGGATATATGTCATTCTGTCATACAACAGATTGTTGGCGGTCAGACAGGTAACTCTGAAACCAGTTGGTGACTGACTGAGAGAAGGATAGGTTATTGAGGACAGAGATGAGGTGTTTGTATGGGACCATGTCAAATGCTTTAGATAGGTCTAGGAAAGTAGCAGAAGAGAGATAGCCATTGTTTTTATGCTGAAGGATAGTGTTAGTAAAGGAGAGTAAGGCAGTGGTGGTGCTATGGTTTGGTTGGAAGCCATGCTGAGTATTGGAAAGGAGGTTATTAGTACGGAAGTAGTATGAGACCTGAGAATGCATGCATCTCTCTATTATTTTGGAGAGTGGAGAGTGGAGAGTGAATAGCTATGGGGCAGTAATTGGTTAGTTCTGTGGAGGGGCCGCCTTTGTGCAGGAGAATTATATGTGATACTTTCCACAGTGTGGGAATGTAACTTTCTGACAGAGATCGGTAAATCAAGATGGATACTGGGTAGGCCAGAACATCAGCTGCAATTTGTAGGTATTCACTTGGGAGGTTGTCTGCTGCTAATTTGGTGGGCTTCAGTTTAGTTAAGAGTTTTTTTTTTTATGTTGGAGGTAGGTACAGGAGAAAAAGAGAAGGCAGTGGGGAGATTACTAGTTGAAGGTGTGGGTACAAGATTTATTTTTAAAATCAGTGCCATTGCATAATACTCATGTCATGGTTGTGAGTAATTCATGTATTTATTGACAGGGGGTGAGTAAGTCTAGTTTGGTCCTTTGTATTGTGCCCTCATATGTGCCCTGCCAGTATATACTGCTTATTTATGTGAGGCTTCCATAGTTTGATAGGGAGGACAGGCATAACAGATGCCATTGCTGCAAGACACATCAGCATTCATGCACATAGCATGCATGTCCATGTGTCTTGCAGCATTTGTGCACCTAGCATGGATGTTGCCTTTGCAATTATGCATAGACACAGGTGTCATTTTTTGAATGTTCATTTTGTGGATGATCACACTTTTCAAATACAAAAAAGACTGTACCAGTTATGTGTCAAGCATACTAAGGACAGCTAAGATCCACTCTTCTAGCATTCATCTTCCCTGAACTATGCCACTGAGACCAGAGAAACTGCATAGACATCTTGTTACTAACATGAAATTTTCCCTAAAGTCAATGTAATTGATAGTAGTGTGAAGACCAGCTACTGCCAGAAAGACCTACAATACCTGTAACATGTGCACAACTTAAGGTGTATTGTTGCATCTTGATGAGTCTAATGGACTATGATATTGACATCATCTGGTGAATGCTTCACAAAACAATCTTGTAAACAATAGCAAATACAGCAGTAGCACCAAAATCCTAGACTTGTGAACATACATTGAGATATAAACTTGACTTTTCACCACTAAGACAGGCTGACCACTTGCACTGGTAGATGTGAATAGGAGATATGCATCACTCTCTGTCTGCTTTCGGTAAATACATATACTTTGCCAAAATGCAACTGAACATATGTGATGCGCAGTGTAGATGGAACACAGGAGACTGGAGTCAACAGTGAAGCCTGTGCATGAAGATGTGCATGGGATCAGAACTGACATATTATATCATGTATTTACTAAAGATAGGGCTGGTCAGCTGGATACATTCTGGGCCGGAGAGAAATGTACAGCAAAAGAACAAAAATACTTGGCTCAAAGAAAGCAAGAATGTCTGTTTCACAAAACGTTCACATATGACAATCTTTTTTGGATAAATTTAAAGTCACATAAAATTCAGATACTTTTTATAATGAAATTAGACATTTAAGAGATATTCATTTAAAGGTAGACTTACAGGGCCATTAAAACATGGAGGAATGTCAACACTTAGCTTTTTTGTCCATTTCTATTGTGTAAGTTCAGTGTTATTATACAGATCACCACCACATATATTATCCTTAAGTAAAATTCATGCTCACTACCAGCATCCTTAAAGTGTCTGTACAATGCATCCATCTCAGCTTTCCTTCTGTTATGAATAGTGCCCACATTCACATACCTTTCACTTTCTGTTGTTTTTATGCCTGTAGAAAGTGTCAAAGTTTTACACCTGGTGATATGAACAATGCTAATAGAATCATAGGAGACATTATTGAAAAATATATTTCCATGACCAAGTGAGTAAATCTGTTTTCTTTTAATGTAAATTTGCATTGCATTGCATGCAGTACATCACAATCATCCAACATCTGTCTGCCTAGGGGAAATACATGTTTTGCCAAAATGCAATTACAAATATGTGACGTAATGAAGAAGGGGATACAGCAGACAGGAGTCAAGATTCAAGCCTGTGCATAGAAATATACAAGGGATCAGATCTGCCATATCATATCATGACTTATTCTGAATCCCAAGGACAAGATGGCAAATTAGACCATATATGTCATGCTCAGCCATTCACCACTCAGCTGCCTCACTAGGATACAGAACAGCGGCAGAACTTTAATGACATTAAAAATAGCAAACTGTGCTACTGCCTTATAAAAACAGCTATGATTTGACTGGGTCCCTATTATTTCATCAAAAGTTTACATCATCAAACAACATTTTGAACAGCATTTTATCGAACCGGCTATTTGTCAAACCAGTCTGACTGAAATCGCATTAAAGCAGGTATCAGGAAATTTGCCCTTTCCTCACTTTAGTGCAATCTCAGAGTTCGTATATATAATTTGGGGTGGGGTGGGGGTTTGATGAATGACATGTTCGATGAAATGCCATTCAAAAATGTGATCCTTTGATGATATAATATAGACCCGGTTTGACCATGACCATGGTCATACCTGGATGAGCTGGTCAAAATGCTATATGCTCACCATGCACAGAACACACTGCTTGGGATCACATAACCAGAAGCAACCTGATGGGTGGTTGGGGACTGTGTACTAATAGCAGCTGACCGCTTGTGCACCAAGGAAAAGGTATACAGCTGACAGCCTAGGTGACTCTAGATGTTAACTCAAGTGATGCTGTGTACAAGTAGGCAGCTGTTTGATACTGAGCAATAGATACTGCACTAGCGCAGTGCTGCCTGCTGCTGCACCAGTTCCCAAATATTATCCCTTAATTCATGGATCATATGCATTACAGCAATGTGTTAACACTGCCACCACTGCTGCGGAACAGCAGCTAACTGCAATTACACAGAGCAGAATTTGCATTCATATAACTGCCAAGGACATTTCAGTGCACTCTGCTGACTTTAGTTAAACCCATGCAGTGATAGTTCTATACAGTGCAATGGTACAATGCTGTCCAATAAAATTTGAGCATGTCATTACAGAGCACCACCTTCTGAAACATTCACTGCAGCAATGGCACTGAACACTGTGTCACTGACATGTGCAAAGGTGCTGCAACACGTGCTGAACATCATTGCAATTCTGCATAAATTGCCAGTGTTCAATAATAAGTCCAGGAGCTAATGAACATCAGAATCAGAATCTCATTTATTGACCAAGTATGCACACATACAAGGAATTTGACTCAGGTTTCAATGACTCTCCAAGTGTGAATTACAAAAAACACATGCATGCAACTATTAAAAACAAGACAAATGACATACATACAACTATTAAGAAGAAGACAAAGAAATGCAAATATATGTATATATACAAGGTGCAAAGTACAACTCAGTGCAAGAAATACTGAAATAAACTTTGAAAGAAACAAATATTAACAATACTCAGAGCCTTGGGAAAAAGAATGCCCCAGCCTAAAAGCTGAGTTAACTATTTATGAACTTGATGGCCTGTATCTTCTTTGTTATTGTCCAAAATTGTGGTCTGTCCCATGTTTCTCTTGTGGCACATCTATATTAGGCACAATAGGTCTCTGCCCATGGCTGTCATGAGGTATCATACTGGAGAAGTACATTGGTGGCTCAGAAGACCCCCTCCAGCAACTCAAGATGCCAAGATAGAACATCATGAGTGATACCATGTTCCTGTGGTGACCACCAGATATGCTGCTGGAATGGTTCACATGGAAGCATAATCAGATCTGAATGCTGAAGTGACATAGAAATTCAGGTGACAAACTGCATTACTTCCAGGCAAGATGTAGTGCCAGAAAAAGCTGCTATCCTTGAATACAATCTTTCTGTAAATTATATATGTGGAATTTCACAAACATCATTTACCCTATAGGAGGATAGTTAACATATCCTGTACCTTCCACCATATGTACTAATGCTTCCTGTAATAGCCTGACCACAACAGCATTGTGCATAGTTGTTGCTAGTAGTATATGCTTGCTTTTTTCAATGCAAAACACCACAGAACTTACAGCAGTGAGTGTTGGGCTATACATTGCAGCACAAGGGGTTCCATCCACATGTGACACCATGTGTGTCACACAAATATACAGCATCAGAAGGGCCACTAACACTGATGTCATGTCAAACACCTGTGATACATCTTTGCAAATGTAATGAGTGGCTGTTTATCAGCTGTTCATCAGTTATCAGCTGAGTGTCTCAGATGGTAATGTGTTGGCTATCTTGTACCTTTCATTTAACTCTGTCTTTCATATCATTAGTTCTGTACTGTCACCTTTGAAATTATCTTGTAATGGCCACTATTTGAGTTTAAATAAAACATCACCTCAGCCTAGTTATACTTGAGCTGATCTTTGTTTTCCTTGTGCTCACGAAGAATGCAACATCAATATTCAAGGCAATAAGCAACATTACATTTCCTCCAACATAACATTGTTTTATGCAGTGTTGTGACATGAAAGATACCAGTAAACATCTCAGATGGATTCTGCAATTCTAGCTCTACAACATGTATATTGTACTGCAGTTTTGTGTTATTCACCTGTATATCTATTCCAAAGCTACACACTTTGCATAAGCCCTTCAGTCACATGTATTGGCATTGCTAGTAAGCCAGCGATTGTGTATGATTGTTGCTTTCAGTCACTTTCCAGCAACATCTGATTGGTTAAAGCTATGTCATCAAAGACACAGTCACTTGCAGTTTTTATAACTTAACATCAGGTTTTGCAATGTTGATGTTATATTAGTTATGTTGATGCAGGACAGCAAAGCATCATATATAAATAAGAGTATTAGGCATCAGCCCCATAAAGTGATTTCAACTTTGACGAATTAGACTCACTCATTCAAGAAACAATGAAAAAGTGCCTCAATATATTAAACCATATTGCCATATGAGAAAATAGTTACTGTCAGTTAGCCATAGTGTCAGTACACCCCTGCATGGGCTGAGCATGAAAGTCACATTGTCACATACTGTGTTCCATGTGACCATACTTGACTGGTTTTCCAGGAACTCCGTGAACTTCAGACTGATTTTGATGTATGGACAGAGATTAGGATAAAACAGGGGAAAGACATTTGCATCTCCACAAATCAGAACCAGTGGCAGTACACATGCTCTGAGAAATCCAGACAACATCAGATTTATTAACACTGGCTGCAGCAGATGAAGGAGATGAATTCAATCATACATTCCATAAGTGTAGAAATGCATTTTTTTTCTGGTGGGTAGTCATGGCACCTTCATGTTGCATTTATGGCACTATTCAAAACTCCATTTTAACTGGAGTGAAGCAATTGCCTAGAACCAGTGGACATTTAAGGACTGAAGGTGGCATTTTTTGAATGAGCACAATACAGTACATATGGGGGAGGTCATTACTGCATGTTTCAATCTTCTTGTGTTGTAGTTGAACATCTGACCTTTATTCATTGCTTTTGTTCACATTTCACCTAATTCTGTTGCAATGCACTTCCATTTCCATAACACACTTTTACTGCATTTATACATGTGTCCCTTGATACAGTACTGATGACATAAGAGACTGCAGGTCCTTTGATAGTAAAATGGTTGAGTCAGACTGAAGCACATAAACACTTGGCATAATGTTGGAACTCTTGTACCAGGGTTTTTTTGACAGTAACATACTTTAGCTGAATGTGCACAACATGGCCCCATGCTGCACTGCTGCTTAATCTAGAGTGCCACAGCCCCATAAAGGCAAACAGCTGTGCTGAATGCAGTCAGCCATATCTCTTGATACTTTGCTGGTTATCTTAGAATTGTAACCAAAAACAAAGATAGGCAGCAAGCTGTAGAATTCCAACCAGTTTATTGTTAGCGCTTTCGTTCAGAAAATACATGAACTTCTTCAGACAAAGAAACCCCAAGAGTCCTCAGTTAAAATAAAACTATCAATTAAGATGAGATAATTAATTATAAAACCAATTAACATAAATTAAGAAATTTAAAGAGCCAGTGTTATACAAGGTAAAATGGATATGTGAATAAATATAAATGCTTTTTTTAAAAATCAGCAACAATTTTAAAACCACAACACATCAGTCTTATTACTTAATTTTCTTATGTGTATAAGTTAATCTAAATACTGTTAAATGCTAGATAACAACTTAAACAGCTCAAACAAGTGTAAATATAAAATTTGTATGAATGTATAAAGATAAATATGTATAAATAAATATTTATAAATTCATTCAACTAACAGAAAAGTTGTTATACAACTAAATTTCATCTTGATTTTGACAGAGAGTGCAATTTTTTGACGGTAGATATAAAGGATCTGTATACCGTCATACCGCAAGAGGTTAGCATTGAATGGGTTAGTGAATTCCTATTTTTGAAAGGGATGGACCAGCAAGAGATAAATGTAATTGCATTCTTGTTAGATCTAGTTTTGAATAACAACTTTATGCTTTTTTACAAGGAATATTTTTTGCAAAATACTGGGGTAGCCATGGGCTCCCCATGCGGAGGCAGTTTTGCAAATTCAGTCTTGGTATTTTGGGAAAGATATTTCCTATTTCAGAACCACATTTTTAAGGAAAATGTAAAATGGTACACTAGATATCAGAATAACATGTTTTTATGTGGAAAGAAAGTCTAGATTTAGTAACAAATTTTATTAATGAAATCTCCAAATTCACTAACTTCCTTAATTTCACTTTTGAGTTTAACAGACTCCATTAATTTCCTGGATGTGTCACTATCTAAAGATAGATCCAACAATAGATTTAAGGCTAGTATTTTCAGGAAACCTACTTACTCACTTTTCTACACTTTAGTAGTAGCCACCCATTCCATCAGAAAAGGGCGGTTATTAAGGGCCAACTGGTTAGGGCAGCCAGAATGGTCTCATCAGAGACTGACTTTCTGTTTGAATGTAACACATTGAAAGTCATGTTTCATGAAAGGGGATACCCAGGACAGCTTTTTCAACAATTGTTTGATGACGTTGCTACTAAAAGGACTACTGGCCATTTTAAACCTATTCTATGCAGGGGTTATGGAGAAACAATAGGTGATACTCCCCCTGATGAACATAGGGAGAATAGTATTAGGAATTATGATGGCAGAATAAGCTTTCTTACTACTTTCTCTATTGATGCACATGCTATTAAGAATATTATGATTAAAATTTGGGCTATAATATCAGAGGACAGTGCTATTAATATGAAATTGGGAGATAGACCATATACTACCTATAGAAAAGGCCTACATTTTAAAGATTTGTTGGAAAGGAACAATCAAAAATGCCCCAACAACTGGGGGGTGAGAAAGTGTGGGAAATGTCTACAGTATCAGCACATTATGGTAACTAATAAAGTTTGCATACGTAATAAAATCTACATCATTAATGGAAAATTTAACTGTGAAACAGCAGGAGTAGTATATGCTGCTTTATGCCAATGTTGCCAAAGCCTACTATATTGGTAAAACTGAAAGAATGTTTAAGCAGAGAATTTATGAACACCGATACCAAATTAGTAAGGGTAATACCACAAATGCTTTGGCTAGACACAATTTAGAACACCCCACACATAAATTCCAGTTTACAATATTACAACAAATAGTTAGGAACATTAGACGTGGGCCCTGGGAATTAAAACTTGAAGAACAGGAACTTGTTTGGCAAACTAAAACATATGCATATGTTCCACTAGGGCTTAATGAATACTGGTCGATAAAATTTATTTTGAAATTGAAAGCTCTTCAAAGATGAAATTTGGTTGTATAACAACTTTTCTATTAGTTGAATTATACATATTTATCTTTATACATTCATACAAATTTTATATTTCCACTTGTTTGAGCTGTTTAAGTTGTTATCTAGCATTTAACAGTATTTAGATTAACTTATACACATAAGAAAATTAAGTAATAAGACTGATGTGTTGTGGTTTTAAAATTGTTGCTGATTTAAAAAAAAAAAAACATTTATATTTATTCACATATACATTTTACCTTGTATAACACTGGCTCTTTAAATTTCTTAAGTTATGCTAATTGGTTTTATAATTAATTATCTCATCTTAATTGATAGTTTTATTTTAACTGAGGACTCTTGGGGTTTCTTTGTCTGAAGAAGTTCATGTATTTTCTGAACAAAAGCACTAACAATAAAACTGGTTGGAATTCTACAGCTTGCTGCCTAGTTTTGTTTTTGGTTATAACTTTATTTTTTGTTTTGTGGTTACCTTAGAGTGCCACTGTCTGTTGAAGCCAAAATAGCTGTGCTGATTGTAGACAGCCATGATCCATGTTGCACATCTGTTTACCCTGAAGTGCCAAGGGTATATTAAAGGTAAAAGAGCTGTGTTGAAGATTGAACCTATATCACGTCACACTGCTGATACTTGTGGAGGACAGATCTTCCATAACTCCTGTTCTATTTGACCCTGATATTTACATTTACATCACTTGTAACACTGATAGTACTTCTGCATGAACCATCCTATCCTTGGTCCTATTTTGGTTTCAGAAGGAAGGAGCAGTTTTGGAGAGGGCACTTTTGCCAGCAGCTAATTCAAATGGTAGTTTTACCAGAATTTAGGTAACTTTACAGTTGTTTTTTTAGAAAGTAGTTTGAAGTTCTGATTGAGGGTTTGTTAGCTAATGCATGATTTGTCATAGGCTTAACAATTTCTAGCAGTGGCTAACAATGGGGTGGCTGTTGCAGTTATATCTAAACATTTAAACACCTAAACAAACAACACTCTCACCCAGCATAGATAACTTAGTGTACAGTTACAAGGTTACAGACCCTAAGTAATTTTTGACTACCCCAAACCACAATCATAGACAAAGTCTGAACATACAAATGGAAAAGTCCTAGTAATTAGTGATTCCATTATTAGGCACACAAATTCTGTTTTCTCCAGTGTGGATAAGAACAGGGAGAAAGTTTTGCCAGTGTCTTCAACATTAGCAGGGCCCATAAACTCAATCAGACTAGACAAATATGAATATAATCTTGTAGTGGCCAATCTGGGTGTAAATTATTTGAGCTATTCAAATCAGAGGGACATTCAGAGTGTATGCATGCCCAGTATGAGCAAGATTTTGATACTGTGCAGATTTTTTTTACCCAGATTAATGCTCAGACGCAAAGAAAAGATAATTGCCTTTAATAATTGTTTAGGTAGATGGTGTCATTCTAGGGATGACCAGAATGTGACAGCTTGGGAGGAGATCATAATAGGTCTACTTACTTCAAAGACATCAAAAGGGGCGGTCTGCACCTTTTGTGTCATGGCTTCTCCATATTATCCAAAAACGTTGCTATTTTTTTTTTTTTTTTGCAAAGACTATCATCTGGATATCATAGTATACCAAAAAAATAGCTCACTAAGTCTTAATCTTAACCTCAAAGAGGTTGCTCTGCTCAGCGCTAGAAGTCTAAATAATAAGCTGTCTGATCTTGAGGTTCTCTTACATCTTAAACAATCCATACTCATGTGGTAAAAGACATAATTTAATTGCAAAGTCACCACTATGTCTCTCTACCGGGGTTCAGTACCTAGCACATTTTCATATCCAAGGGTTGTTGTGTCAGTTTATTAGTTTTTATCAGAGATTTGATTTCCCTCTTCATAATCCCCATGACCTTCAAACAGAACTTACTGAAGTCCAAATCATTATAAACAACAAAAAAATATTACTTCATAGCCTACTATAAATTACTTGTCATGATCCATGATAATGTGAGCATTTTTTAAAGTGACTAAAGGCATTGTCCATAAATTGCAATACTTTCACAATGGGAGACTTCAGTTATTTAAATATTAATATGGAGATGAGCACTGCTGATGGTAAGCATGCCCAAACATATAGCTCAACTTTCTAGAATTTCACATAATGTCCAGATTATTGGTCTATGTATCATAAAATTTGAGTTTTTCTAGCAAATTATTGACGGCTGAAATTACTAAATAATGATAGACATTTGAGTTTCAGACTTCATATCTTTCAAAAAAATGCATGGTAATGCAGAACCTGTCATGCTAGTAGCTTTCTAAGTTAAAAAGAGCAACATGTAGAGGCTGTCTCTGATTTGGGGCCTCCCCCACCATTATTTTTAATCTTGTCCAGAATTTTTTGCTAAGCAGCAGATTTGTGATCCCAAACATTTTTTTTACCTAATAAGTGCAAACTTCCTAGAACAAATAGCATATCTACCAGGGTGTAATATTCTGGATCTCCTGTCCTAACAAACATAGCATCCTTCTGTACCCCACCTATTATCTACATACCTGGTCAAATGCAATCACAAAGTATTGGTATTCTTTGTCAAAACCAACAAAAGCTCCGTAACCCCACCTATTATCTACATACCTGGTCAAATGCAATCACAAAGTATTGGTATTCTTTGTCAAAACCAACAACTTCGTAATGAACACTTCTATGCTTAAGTCCTTAAAAAAAATCTTGAATCTCCATGATGAGCTTTTGAAATTCTATTGCAAAACCATTGCCCTTCTGATACAGCTGCCACATATATCTGCAGAGTTTTTTCTAAAATGCATAGGTCAAGCAGTTGTTTATAGAACCAAATATAATGGAGAATTCAAAAACAAGCCACCTTAGTCATCTACAAACATAAACAATAAACTGCATTGGTGGCCTATTCACATGTACAGCTCTACAATAAAATAACAAAAACAATATTAAATATCTTTAACAGATCTCAGTATGACCACCCAAAGGAATCCATCAAGAAAACCGACAAATAGGTGAAAGTCAAAGTTAAGAAGGTCAAATCCAACCACAAGTTGAAAGCATCAACAGAAGCCAAGGATAATTGTAGTGTTTTTCTTGGCTATGTCAGTAAAATGTAGAAATAGACCCAATGTTCTACAGTAATCTACAATGACAATGCCCACTCCAACTGAAAGGATATTAGCAGCAATTAGACAAATGCATTGCTAATTTTATGCCAGATACATTCCTTGAAATTCCACAAATACTTTAGTACCATCGTCCATCAAAGGATTTCCACAGATCAAGTCATATCTGTCTTCTCTAAAGCCAAATATAATGTGCACATGAGCACAGATATATTTCTTGATGCCTAATAATTAGTGTCAAATGCGCCCTAGCAGAGTCTAGCCTAAACTTTTTCTTCGTAGGCCTGCTCACTCCTTATGCTCCTGCAGTGTAGAAACCAGCCATTGTAATTCCTTTGCAAAAATATACCCCTGCTTATGATCCAAGTGACTACAGTTCTGTTAACCTAAGTAGTCTGATGTGTAAAGCCACAGAATGCATAATATCAGACTTTATAAGCTTAGATATTTAAAACATATTGTTCTGGACTCTCACCATTCTGGCTTCCTCAAGGGTTGTTCATGCCTATTCAATGAAGAAAACTTCATCATAAGGACAGAGTTAATCCAGAAAGTTCAACACAGACCTGGTATCCTACCCATGACCCAGAAGGTGGCAGGGCTAACAAGAAACAGAGTACAAAGGATTAATTAAGATAAAATCACTTTAGCTATCAGATAGTTCAGATAAAGTCACTTTAGCTAGCAGATCTAGGTGACTCTCTTTCTCTGACACCCTCCATGTGAGAGGACGATAGATGTGTATTGAAGTTTCAAGTAGTTTAGTCAGCAAAGCAGGTAGATGGATGAGAGTTCTTGTTCTAATATATTACATTCTACAAGTCAGTTACTTAAAGATAGTTACAGACTTTTCTGATGAAAGCGCTTTTGTTAAAGTGTGTTCGGTGGTAATGGATTTGGGCTTTTGATCTTTCAATCAAAAGTCCCAGATCCATATATATATATATATATATATATATATATATATATATATATATATATATATATATATGGGTCTAGGACAGTCTATTGAAAGACTGTTTCACCGAAAGTGAAACGGGCTGTCACAGTTTCGCAAAAGCACTTTTTAACGAAAAAAGTGCTTTTGCAAAACTTTTGTAAAAGTACAGGGAATCAGCGGGAAGTGGTACTGGGCGAGATCGGACTACGGTGGGGATAAGGGAATATTCCCTTTTTCACACTGTAGTGCGATCTCGGAGTGAGAATATAAAAGTAGGGGGGTGGGGGGTGCAGGGGGCGAAGCCCCCTGTGTAAACATGGTGTGTGCATCTTTTTTTGTTTTTGTGTATGTGTGTGTGTGTTTTACCTTCCGTTTACCGAAACTGCTTTTTTGGTGAAAGCAGTTTCTGTAAACAGTATTCGGTAGGGTTGGATTCGGACAGTTGGTCTTTTGATCAACTGTTCTAGATGTATATATATATATATATATATATATATATATATATATATATATGTATATATATTATAGTGACAAGTCCTCATTCTTCTTCCTAATGAAGATAGACCTTTTTATTGCAGGGGAGCCACGCTAGGTGACTCCTATTTTTTGAACAACCCATGCATACAGAGAAATAGCTTACAGTGGAAACAAGTCACAGTGCTCATTTAACAGAGCTTATGAATGTGCACAAGTTGGAGGAAAAATGCAAGTAAAGTCAAAAGGAATGCAAAAGCTTGTGGACAGCAGCCATGCAGCTCACACAGCTCACCATTATTTTGCTAGAACCTTGAACATGATTCCCCATGCTGGTATTGTCAACAGACTCGCAGATCTAAGCAAGCACTTTGTACTGTGAGTTAGATAGTAAACTGGCAGTCAGATGGAGCACACAGATTAAAGCAGCTGAAGCCAACTTAGAAAGTAAATGCATGAGGAATGGTATCCCTCAGAACTCTGAGCTGGAACCCCTACTATTCAATATCCACTTTTCTGGTGTTCATGCCAACAACCCAGATGCATGGGTTATTAAGTTTGTTAATGATCATGAGATACAGTGGATATAAAAAGTATACACACCCCTGTTAAAATGCCAGGTTTTGTGATATAAAAAAGAGACCACAATAAATCATTTCAAAACTTTTCCCACATTTAATGTGACCTATAACCTATACAATTCAATTAAAAAGCAAACAAACCTGTTAGGGGAAAAATATAAAAATAAAACACGTACAATACACTGGTTGCATAAGTGCGCACATCCTTAAAGTAATACTTTGTTGAAGCACCTTTTGATTTAATTACAGCATTCACTCTTCTTGGGTACACACCTACCATCAATTAAAGAGATTCTGATTAAACCCAAATAAAGTTCAGCTGTCCTAGTAAGATCTTCCTGACATTTACTCAGTTGCCTGCTACAGCAAAAGCCATGGTTTGCAGAGAGCTTACAAAGCATCAAAGGGATATCATTGTTGAAAGGTATTAGTCAGGAGAAGGGTACAAAAAATTTCCACAGCATTGGATATACCATGGAACACGGTGAAGACAGTCATCAAAAAGTGGAGAAAATATGGGACAACAGTGATTTGGCAAAGAACTTGACATCCCTGCAAAATTGATGAAAAGACAAGACAAAAACTTCAGGCAGGCTGGCAAGAAACCTACAGCAACACTGAAGGAGCTGTTAGAATTTCTGGCATGTACTGGTTGTGTACTACATGTGACAACAATCTTCTGTATTTTCCATATGTTTGAACTATAGGGTAGGGTTGCAAGATGGAAGCCTTTTCTTACACAGAAATACATCCAGGCATAGCTAAAATTTGCAAAACAATATGTCATGTCTCACAAAAGCATGTGGAAAATGTGTTGACATTTTTGGCCACAATTCCAAAAGGTACGTTTGGCGCAAAAACAACACTTTGCATCACCAAAAGAGCACCATCCCCACAGTGAAGCATGGTGGTGACAGTATAATGCTTTGGGGTTGCTTTTCTTTAGCTGGAACTGGAGCTTTAGTCAAGGTAGAGTGAATTATGAACAGTTCCAAATACCAGTCACTTTTTGCCCAAAATCTTCAGGCGTCTGTTAGAAAGCTGAAGATGAAGAGGAATTTCACCTTTCAACACGACAATTATCCCAAGCATACATTAAATCAACAAAAGAATGGCTTCACCAGAAGGAAATTAAAGTTTTGAAATGGCCCAGCCAGAGCCCAGACAAAAATCCAATAGAAAATCTGTAGGGTGACCTGAAGAGGACTGTGCACAAGAGATGCCCTTGCAATCTGACAGACTTGGAGCACTTTTGCAAGTAAGAGTGGGCAAATATTGCCAAGTCAAGATGTGCCATGCTGATAGACTCATACCTAAGAAGACTGAATGCTGTAATTAAATCAAAAGGTGCTTCAACAAAGTATTAGTTTAAGGGTGTGCATACTTATGCAACTAGCGTATTGTACGTGTTTTATTTTTTATATTTTTTCCCCTAACAGATCTGTTTGTTTTTCAATTGAATTGTATAGGTTATAGGTCACATTAAAGATGGGAAAAGTTTTGAAATGATTTATTGTGGTTTCATTTTTTTTATATTACAAACACCTGACATTTTAACAGTGGTATGTACATTTTTTTATATCCAGTGTATGTGTTGCTCTTCACCTAACTTCTAGCATCACTTTACTGCAGCTTATTTTAGGCCTAGGGAATAATTAAGCAAAGAAATGTTGTTAAAGTAAATTCTAAAAAAGCAGTATTGTTACATTTCAGAAACATAGTTATTCCACGGTTTATAGTATAGATACCAGTCCTCTCATTTTGATTCAGTCATAAGAGATCCTGGCAACTTCATTGACAATTTCCAGTCCTTTGACTAACATATCACAACAATAATCAGAAACTCATTCTGTCTGATCCCGCTAATATCTAAAAAAATCTCTTTTAGATAAAAAAAAAATCCTTCTGTCTGATCCAGCTAATATCTATAAGCATATCTTCTAGATAAAATCCCCTACTAGACCAGTAATTGTGCATAATGCCAACTTTGGCATTTGATTTTCCAAATAACAGCACAATTCAAACAGACCCAAAAGATCCTAATTAGACAGATTACAAGCTTGAAGACCCTTTGCTATCAAATAAGATTTGAACTCCTATAACTATACTCTGTGCCTTATAGACATCTCTGTAGTAATTTATGTTTAGCACTCAAGATCATGAAAGTCCTTGGCCTGCTTTATCTCCTGCACTTTTGGAAAACCAAACATGCCACAAACACCTGTACTATGGATTTAAATCTTTACCTACATATATACAGGGCATGCTGGCATGATATATTCATACCCTGCAACAATATATATTTCGGCATGAGGCACAACAGCATTTTTGTTCATGCAGTCCATATGCGTGTTAATACTTGATGCTGCTTGGCATCCTAGATTGATTGTTGTAAAAATGTGCAATTCCTGAAGTAATGATATCATATACAGACTGCTTCAGGAAGGCCCTGAAACACCAGTGCAATTCCTGAAGTAATAATGTCATATACAGACTGCTACAGCAAGACCCTGAAACACCAGTGCAATTTCTGAAGTAATGATATCATATACAGACTGCTGCAGCAAAACCCTTCCTGAAGTAATGATGTCATATACAGACTGCTGCAGGAGAGCCCTGAAACAGAAGTGCAATTCCTAAAGTAATGATATCATATACAGACTCATGCAGCAGAGCGCAGAAACAACAGTGCAATTACTGAAGTAATGGTATCATATACAGACTGCTACAGCAGAACCCTTCCTGAAGTAATAATGTCAAACAGACTGCTGCAGAAGAGCCCTGAAATATCAATGTAATTCCTGAAGTAATGATATCATATACAGACTGTGCAGCAGAGCCCTAAAACACCAGTGCAATTCATGAAGTTTGTTTTTCTTTTGGCTTTTCCCGTTTAGGGGACGCCACAGTGGAACTCCAGTCTGCAAATGATTAGCAGTAGATTTTTTACAGGTGCTGAGGTGCCAGCTCGACGCCCAAGCTGCAGTTCATGAAGTAATGATATCAAATACAGACTGCTACAGCAGAACCTAGAAATAACAGAGCAATTCCTAAAGTAATGATATCATATACAGAGTGCTGCAGCAGAGCCATTCCTGAAGTAATGATATCATATCCAGACTCCTGCAGCAGAGATAAGAAACACCAGTGCAATTTGTGAAGTAATGATATCATATACAGACTGCTGCAGCAGAGACAAGAAACACCAGTGCAATTTGTGAAGTAATGATATCATATACAGGCTTCTGCAGCAGAGCCCTGTAACAACACTGCAATTCCTGAAGTAATGATATAATATATGGACAGCAGCAGCAGTACCCTTCATGAAGTAATGATATCATATACATTCTGCTGCAGCAGAACCCTGAAACACCAGTGCAATTCCTGAAGTTATGATATCATATACAAACTGCTGCAGCAGAGCCCTGTAACACCACTGCAATTCAATATACAGACTGCTACAGGAAAACCATTCCTGAAGTACTGATATCATATACAGATTGCTGTAGCAGAGCCCTAAATTACCAATGTAGTACTTGAAGTAGTGATATCATATACAGACTGATGCAGCAGAGTCCTGCAAGAGCAGTGCAATTCCTGAAGTAATGATATATATAGACTGCTGCAGCAGAGCCCTGAATTACCAATGTAGTTCCTGAAGTAATGATATCATATACCGGCTGCTGCAGCAGAGCCCTGTAACACCACTGCAATTCCTGAAGTAATGATATAATATACGGACTGCTGCAGCAGAACCCTTCATGAAGTAATGATATCATATACATTCTGCTGCAGCAAAGCCCTGAAACACCACTGCAATTCCTTAAGTAATTATATCATATACAGACTGCTGCAGCAGAGCCCTGTAACACCACTGCAATTCCTGAAGTAATGCTATAATATACAGACTGCTACAGGAGAACCCTTCCTGACGTACTGATATCATATACAGATTGCTGTAGCAGAGCCCTAAATTACCAATGCAGTACTTGAAGTAATGATATCATATACAGACTGATGCAGCAGAGTCCTGAAACAGCAGTGCAATTCCTGAAGTAATTATATCATATATAGACTGCTGCAGCAGAGCCCTGAAAGACCAGTGCAATTCCTGAAGTAATGATATGATATATACAGACTGCTGCAGCAGAGCCCTGAATTACCAATGTAGTTCCTGAAGTAATGATATCATATACCAGCTGCTGCAGCAGAGCCCTGAAACACCAGTGCAGTTCCTGAAGTAATGATAGCATATACAGACTGCTGCAGCAGAACCATTCCTCAAGTAATGATATCATATATAGATTGCTGTAGTAAAGCCCTGAATTACCAATGTAGTTCCTGAAGTAATGATATCATACACAGACTGCTGCAGCAGAACCCTGAAACACCAGTGGAATTACTGAAGTAATGGTATCATATACAGACTGCTGCAGCAGAACCCTGAAACACCAGTGCAATTCCTGAAGTAATGGTATCATATACAGACTGCTACAGCAGAACCATTCCTGAAGTAATGATGTAATATACAGACTGCTGCAGCAGAGCCCTGAAACACGAGTGCAATTCCTGAATTAAAGATATCAAATACAGACTGCTGCAGCAGAGCCATGAAAGACCAGTGCAATTCTTGAAGTAATGATATCATATACAGACTGCTGCAGCAGAACCCTTCCTGAAGTAATGATACCATATACAATCTGCTGCAGCAGAGACCTGAAACAAAATTGCAATTCCTGAAGTAATGGTATCATATACAGACTGCTGCATCAGATCCCTAAAACACTAGTGCAATTCTGGAAGTAATGATATCATATACAGACTGCTGCAGCAGAGCCCTGAAACAGCAGTGAAAATCCGGAAGTAATATCATATACAGACTGCTGCAGCAAAGCCCTGAAACACCAGTGAAATTCCTGAGGTAATGATATCATATACAGACTGCTGCAGTAGGACCCTTCCTGAAGTAATGATATCATATACAGACTGCTGCAGCAGAGCCCTGAAACACCAGTGCAATTCCTGAAGTAATGATATCATATACAGACTGCTGCAATAGAGCCCTTAAACACCGGTGCAATTACTGAAGTAATGATATCATATACAGACTGCTGCAGCAGTGCAATTCCTGAAGTAATGATATATACAGACGGCCACAGCAGAGACCCAAAACATCACTACAATTCCTGAAGTAATGATATCATATAGAGACTGCTGCAGCAGAGACCGAAAACACCAGTGCAGTTTTCTGAAGTAACAGTATCATATACAGACTGCTACAGCAGAACCCTTCCCTGAAATAATGATATCATATACAGACTGCTGCAGAAGAACCCTCAAACACCAATGCAATTCCTGAAGTAATGACATCATATACAGACAGCTGTAACAGAACCACGCCGAAACACCAGTGTAGTTCCTGATTTAATGGTATCATATACAGACTGCTGCAGCAGAACCCTGAAACACCAGTGCAGTTCCTGAAATAATGGCATCATATACAGACTACTGCAGCAGAACACTTCCTGAAGCAATGATATCATATACAGACTGCTGCAGCAGAACCCTTCCTGAAGTAATGATGTCATATACAGACTGCTGCAGCAGAGCCCTGAAACACCAATGCAATTCCTAAAGTAATTATATCATATACAGACTGCTGCAGCAGAACCCTTCCTGAAGTAATGATATCATATACAAACTGCTGCAGCAGAGACCTGAAACAGAATTGAAATTCCTGAAGTAATGGTATCATATACAGACTGCTACAGCAGAAACCTGAAACATCAGTGCAATTCCTGAAGTAATAATATCATATACAGACTGCTGCATCAGATCCCTAAAGCACCAGTGCATTTCCTGAAGTAATGATATCAAATACAGACTGCTGTAGCAGAGCCCTGAATTACCAATGTAGCTCCTGAAGTATTGATATCATATACAGACTGCTGCAGCACAGCCCTGAAACAGCAGTCCAAATCCGGAAGTAATATTATCATATACAGACTGCTGCAGCAGAGCCCTGAAACACCAGAGCAATGATATCATATACAGACTGCTGCAGCAGAGCCTTGATACACCAGAGCAATTCCTGAAGTAATGATATCATATACAGACTGCTGCAGCAAAGCCCTGAAACTTCAGTGAAAATCCTGAGGTAATGATATCATATACAGACTTCTGCACCAGAGCCCTGAAACACCAGTGCAATTCCTGAAGTAATTATATAGTATACAGACTGCTGCAGCAGAGCCCTTAAACACCGGTGCAATTCCAGAAGTAATGATATCATATACAGACTGCTGCAGCAGTACAATTCCTGAAGTAATGATATAAAAAGACGGCCACAGCAGAGACCTGAAACACCACTACAATTCCTGAAATAATGATAGCATATAGAGACTGCTGCACCAGATACCTGAAACACCAGTGCAGTTTCTGAAGTAATGGTATCATATACAGACTGCTGCAGCAGAACCCTTCCTGAAGTAATGATATCATATACAGACTGCTGCAGCAGAACCCTTCCTGAAGTAATGATATCATATACAAACTGCTGCAGCAGAGACCTGAAATAGAATTGCAATTCCTGAAGTAATGGTATCATTTTTGCTTGGGCTGAAGGAGGGTCTCTGTGTTCATCAGTGGCAGTGACTAACATTGAGCAGCTTCCCTGCCCCCCGGAGAGGTGGTTACTGACTTGAAACTGTAGTTTTATTGGCCACTAGGGGTCATTTCCATAACTCCTTCATTTGTCCTCAGAGGAGTGGTTTAGGGCAGTGACTTGTGGTTTGTTGGCCATTTTGGGTCATTTCCTGTCTTTTCCAGCCCCCTGCTATAAAGCACGCTTTAGCGCGATTTAGCCCGATTTAGCGCAGAGTTGCTACTGTTGCACACTAGGGCAGCGCCGGTTAAGCAGGTTTAAACTATTCGGGCTACCTAAAGTCCACTCTTCAAATTTTCCCTTAAAACTACCTTCCTCGAACTATACTACTGATCTAATCAGCGTATCCTATAATTAAAAAGATCATCTCTACTTGACTCCAAGTAGACTATTCTCTATCTGTTAAACGTAGCACTTGCTCCTACAGTACTTATTACCTTGATACGGCACTCTTGTCATGGATAGTACCCCAAAAAGGCAACCCCCCATTTCTCGGTCACCCACGTCCCCCGGAATCTTTTTAAAGTTTTTGTCTATTCCTTCTAGCATGTCGAGGATCAGTTGCTAGTGTCCTCTCCTGCTCAGCTGGTGAACCTGGGAATATTGAGGCAATGTTACAATTGCCTCATGTACACAGACAACCCTCTCCTCCTCCCACAAAACACAAATACATGCGAGAGATGCAACTATACGGCCAAACTGGAGGCTGAGCTCTCTCAACATAGGACTGGCAAGACCAGTCAGGAGGAGAAGGTTACCACACACACTATAGACCCAGTCTCACATATTACCATTACAACCTCAAATCATACACATAAACACACAAAGACATACTCGGAGGCTCTGATCAAAATCTACCAAAACAGCAGAGGCCACCAAAGCAGACACCCAAACAACCACCACCTCAGAACACAACACCTGCAACACATAGACCTCACAGTCAGAGTGTCAAACAGTCACAGCCCTTAAGGCCAAACACAATGCCAGACACACTAGTCATTGGTGACTCCATAGTCAGACACACTGACATCCCGCTCACCAGACTGAGTAAGGAGAAGGTCACAGTAAGCTGCCTGTCGGGCGCTAGAATCCGCCACATAACGCAAGCACTCAGGTCTCTCAACAGCAGGTACAAATATGACTCAGTCATTGTCCACGCTGGTGTAAACGACCTGAGACGTACCTCCTTGGACTACATGTAAAGAGACATTGAGGAGCTGTCTGATTATGTAGCCCAGACAGGTATGACCCTGACCTTGAGCAGTATCCTACCTTCACCAAGAATGATGCCACAATACAGAGATAAGATGATCAGCTTTAACAATTGGCTTAAACACTGGTGTCATTCAAAGGGGATCCAGTGTCTGTCTGCCTGGGATGACATGCTGGACAAGCCACGCTGCTTCGCAAGGGACGGCTTGCACCTGTCACCC